>NC_053393.1:447947008-448141641 GCF_905171765.1 Bufo bufo | reverse complement strand
ACAGAGTAGTGAGAACTCCTCCCAGCTCTAGTAGTGACATCATCACAGGGGTGGAGAAACAGAGCTGTGAGAACGTCCCAAAGCTCTGGTAGTGACACAGGTACAAGTAATTTTGAACAAAATGAATTTGCCAAAAATCACACATTTACAGTTGAAACCAGAAGTTGACATACACTATATAAAAAGACACATATGCATGTTTTTCTCAATATCTGACATGAAATGAGAATAAACCTTTCCTGTTTTTGGTCAATTAGGATTACCATAATTATTATTTGCCAAATGCCAGAATAATGAGAGAGAGAGAGAGAGAGAGAGAGAGAGAGAATGTTTTAAGGCATTTTTATTACTTTCTGCAATGTCAAAAGTTTACATACACTAAGATTACTATGCCTTTAAACAATTCTGGACTGCCCATATAATGATGTAATGTATTTGAAAGCTTCTGTTAGGTTTGTTGGCAACATCTGAGTTAATTAGAGACACACCTGTGGACGTATTTAGGTGCACACCTGAAACACACTGCTTCTTTGTGTAGCATCATGGGAAAGTCTAAAGAAATCAGCCAAGATATCAGGAAGAGAATTGTGGACTTGCACAAGTCTGGCTCAACTTTGGGTGCCATTTCAAGATACCCGAAGGTGCCTCGTTCATCTGTACAAACAGTTATATGCAAGTACAAAAGATTGGAATGTCCAGCGATCATACCGCTCAGGAAGGAGACGGGTTTTGTGTCCAAGAGATGAATATGCTTTGGTCCAGCATGTGCATATCAACCCAAGAACAAAAACAAAAAGACCTTTGTGAAGATAATGGTGGAAGCTAAGATTGTGTCAATATCCACAGTGAAACAAGTACTATATCAACATGGGCTGAAAGGCCACTCTGCCAGGAAGAAGCCATTACTCCAAAAGAAACATAAAAAAGCCAGATTAATGTTTGCAAATGCACACAGGAACAAAGACCTACATTTTTGGAGACATGTCCTGTGGTCTGACGAAACTAAAATTAAACTTTTTGGCCATAATGACCATCGTTACGTTTGAAGGAAAAAGCGAGAAGCCTAAGAACACCATCCCAACTGTGAAAAACGGCAGTGGCAGCATCATGTTGTGGGGTTGTTTTGCTGCAGGAGGGACTGGTGCACGTCACAAAATAGAGGGCATCATGATGAAAGAAGATTATGTGGAAATACTGAAGCAACATCTCAAGACATCAGCCAGGAAGTTAAAGCTTGGTAGGAAATGGGTCTTCCAAATCGACAATGACCATAAGCATATGTCACCGCCAGTTCTGTGAGAAGGTCTGGCAGATGTTCTTCTCTACCTCTTGTATGACGTTCTTTGTTTTGGTTTCACTTTGTCATCTCTTTTCCTTCTGCCAGGTGTCACTTTTCAGGTGTCACACAGCCTTAGGTACGTGGGCATGCAATTGTCTACCTTTGAGACCCTTGCATGTGCATAGCAGTCAGGGAGAGCTCTTAGAGTTTTATAGGGCTCACCTATATGCTCCTTAGTTTGGGATCAAGCCAGTCGGTCGTTTATTTATAAGTTCCAGCTATCTGCAACTTCATCCGTGACAGCATACTGCCAAACTGGTTATAAAGTGGCTTAAGGATAACAAAGACAATGTTTTGCAGTGGCCATCACAAAGCCCTGATCTCAATCCTATCGAAAATTTATAGGCAAAGCTAAAAAGGCAGGTGCGAGCAAGGCGACCAACAAACATAGCTCAGTTACACCAGTTTTGTCAGGAGGAATGGGCCCAAATTCCGACCAACTATTGTGAGAAGCTTGTGGAAGGATATCCAAAACGTTTGACCCAAGTCATACAGTTTAAGGGCAATGGTACCAAAGAGTAATGAAATGTATGTAAACTTGACTTTGCAGAAAGTAATAAAAATGCCTTAACCCCTTCTCGACACATGACGTACTACTACGTCATGAAAGTCGGTGACTTACCGCATCTTGACATAATAGTACGTCATGGATAACTCTGGTCACCGCGCCGAATCACGCGGTGACCGGAGTAAGCTGACTGCACTAATCGGCAGTCAGCCATCTTGGCTGAGGGAGACTAGGAGTTTTTCCGCCCCCCTGCAGCCCCGATCGCTGCGATTGACTGGCTAGTGAAGACCAGCCCATTGCAGCACCGGCAATGTATGGAGCTGCAGGGGGGCTCGGGTAGAGGTGGGAGGGGGCTGATGACATCAGCCCATGTCTCCTCCTAGGTCAGGGAGGGGACACCAGACACAGGTATCCCTTTCCAGCGCTGCGATTGGCTGAAGCAACTCTCCAGCCTATGGCAGCGCTATACTTCTATTGCCCCATCTGTGGTGCTGCTGGTGGCTGGGATGGAGGTGATTGGGGCTAATTACATCAGCCCATGTCACCTCCAAGGTCAGGGAGGGGATATCAGACACTGATGTCCCCTCCCAGCGCTGTGATTGGCTGGAACAACGCTCCAGCCAATGGCAGCGCTATGCAGCAAAAAGAACCGTTGGTGCCTCTCTGCAGGCAGCTCGTTGTCGGCTGGGACTTGTGGTAGTACCACATAAATCACTTCTTTTCATTCAGAGCTTTTCAGAAAAAGAAGAAGATCTGGAACAGCTGTAGTGATCTTTGGCTCATCTGCAGCTGTTTCAGATCCCCATTCCCTGTCCCTTCCCCTCCCTCCTTCACCCCCTCTCCGTCCTTTTTTAGGCTTTTTTTGGGGGGCTTTTTTATGTCTCTGAACCACTTTTTCTGTGTGTGAGCTGTGATTTTATATATATATATATATATATATATATATATAAATTTTAGTTAGTAGTATTTTAGATTTTTTAACTGCACCTGTTGAGCGCCGGTCAGTAATGTCAATTACCAACTGCGTCTGCTCAGGTTTAGTGCCTTTTTAAAAAAAAAAAAAGGAGCCTTTTTTTCTACATTTTTGTCTTATTCTTTCACTCATCTTTTTCTCTTTTTTTTCTTTCTCTTTTTTTCTTTATCATAAATTTTATTTTAATTAATTCATTACAAGCCCCCTCACGTGTTAAATCACTACATACACCCCCCTGACACTTTTCACTTTACATACACCAATAAAAATAAAAATGTCCAATTCATCCCAGAGAATGTACTCTGCTGAAGAGGCATACGCTATCCTTGCCTCTGAAACTGAATCTGCAAGTGAGGGAGAAGAGGATGCCACATTCCTCTACTCCTCTACTCCATCATCATCGTCATCCGGTGATGAGGGACCCTCAAGTAGACGCCCCAGGAGAAGTAGCACCCCCCCCAGTGATCCCCTATGGTCCACACCGCCTGAGGATTATGAGCCCCAAATTCCAGAGATTGTGGGAAACTCTGGAATCCAGATTGACTGCACGGGCTTCACAGAAATAGATTTTTTTCAAAATCTATTTCTCTGACGATCTCATAAATTTGATGGTGACCCAAACAAATTTGTACGCCCAGCAGTTTATTTCTCAAAACCCGACATCCTCATATGCTAGACCCCTAGGTTGCACCCCTGTAAATGCAGCAAACATTATGAAGTTTAGGGGGCTGTTGCTGCATATGGGCCTGGTAAAAAAAACGAAATGAGACCATATTGGAGTTCAGATGTCTTGTACCACATTCCAATTTACAATATGGCCTTGTCCCGCTCAAGATTTGAATCCATTTTGAAATTCCTACATTATAATGATAACGCACAGTGCCCCCCCAAAATGACCCAAATTTTGACCGTCTATTCAAAATAAGACCCCTCCTGGAGCACCTCAACTCCAAATTTACAGAGGTGTTCACCCCAGAAAAAGAAATTAGCATAGACGAGTCCCTTGTACATTTTAAAGGAAGGGTTAAATTTCACCAGTACCTGCCCAGCAAGCGGGCACGGTATGGAATTAAAATGTACAAGCTGTGCGAAAGTACCTCCAGGTACACCTACAGGTTCTGGGTTTATGAGGGGAAAGATTCCCGGATACAACCCCCTGAATGCCCCCCGTCCTAGGAGTTACTGGCAAGATTGTGTGGGACTTACTGCACCCACTGCTGGATAATGGTTATCACCTCTCTGTAAATAACTATTACACCAGCATCCCCGTATTTATGTCCCTAAAAGCCTGAGGTACTGTGGCTTGCGGCACAGTGCGAAAAAATCTGAGAGGGCTCCCTATATCCCTGGTAGGGCAACTACTCCAAAAAGGTGACAGTAAGGCTCTCCGCCATGAGAACATGCTGGTGGTTAAGTACAAGGACAAGAGGGATGTCCTTGTACTAACCACCATTCACACAAACACCAGTTCCCCTGCCCAAGTGCAAGGTGCCATTACCCCTGTCAACAAGCCAGAATGCATCCTTAATTACAACAGGCACATGGGAGGGGTTCTGAAGCCCTACAGTGCCATGCGTAAAACTAAGGTGTGGTACAAAAAGCTTGCCGTATACATTGTACAGATGTCAATGTACAATGCGTACATTTTACATAGAACTGCAGGCCACACAGTAACTTTCCTTCAGTTCCAAGAGGCAGTAATCAAGGCCCTAATAAATCAGTCAGGAAGGGGAGGGCCCGAGTACTTCAGGAGGTCATGGTGTCAATGTTGTACCAGGACAACATTTCCCTGGTGAAGTGCCACAAACAGCAAAAAGGGGAAAGACTAATTCTGTGAAACGCCCGATGGGTCTAAGTGCTCACTACACACCTTGAAATATTCCTTGAGGGGTGTAGTTTCTGGAATGAGGTCACTTTTGGGGGATTTCCACTCTAGGGGTACCTCAGGGTGTCTTTATATGCGACATAGTTCCCAAAAGCCGATCCTGCAAAATCTGTCCTCCAAAAGCCCTATGGCGCTACTTCCCTTTTGGACCCTGCCATGCACCCATTCATCATTTTATGAACACATATTGGGTGTTGGCGTATTCGGGGGGAAATGGGAAACAAAATGTAGGGTGCATTTTGTCCTGTTACCCCTTGTGAAAGTGAAAAATGTGGGTGTAAAGCAACTTTTTGGGGAAAAAAATTAAAATTTTTCATTTTCACAACCAAGCGTTTCCTAATTCTGTGAAACGCTCGATGGGTCAAAGTGATCACCACACACTATGAAATATTCCTTGAGGGGTGTTGTTTCCAGAATGGGGTCACTTTTTGGGGGTTTCCACTCTAGGGCAACCTCAGGGTGTGTTCAATTGCAAGATGGCGCCTGAGAATTATTCAGGTGAAATCTGCCTTCCAGAAGCCATTTGGTAGAGAAATTTGCTAATTTTTCCAAATTTTTGGTAAATTTTGTACTTTTTTATAAATAAAAATGAATTTTTTTGACTCCATTTTACCAGTGTCATGAAGTACGATATGTGACGAGAAAAAAATCTCAGAATAGCCTGTATTAGTAAAAGCGTTTTAAAGTTATTACCACATAAAGTGACATGTCAGATTTTCAAAAGATGGCCTGGGCAGGAAGGTGAAAACAGGCCCGGGGTTGAAGGGGTTAAAACATTCTTTCTCTCATTATTCTGGCATTTGGCAAATAATAATAATTATGGTAATCCTAATTGACCAAAAACAGGAAAGGTTTATTCTGATTTCATGTCATGCAGATGTGTCTTTTTTATAGTGTATGTCAACTTCTAGTTTCAACTGTATAATGTAGCATCAACACTAGTACATTTTCTATAGTTAGTATGGCACTATTGTATTTACTGTATTATTTGTGTTTGCAGAGTGCTGTTGCATTATGTTTGTTTTTGCTCTTTGTGCTTTCAGCCATGGAGACGTGCAACCTGCGCATTTTATATATATATATATTTTTATAATTGTATATTTATTATTAAGTAAACAAAGATGAAAATACACTTTTACCTTAGAATAAGGCACAGAAGTACAAAGTAAGGTTGATACACTAAATACATCACATACATGTTGAATGGGCATATGTAACACTTGATAATAGTCAGTGATGAAGAATGGAAGACCAATCAAAAATAAAGCAATAACATGGACTAACTGAGACCGTGTCTATCTGAAACCAGTCCGACCAAGGACTACCATGCAATGTATCTTAAACAAAAAGACATCAGGAAGGAGCGGGAGAACCTTAAAGACCCAAAAGCCCGGAGCTTCTCACCCAATAATGCCTAACCCAACAAATAACCAACAGACAAGACAAATGACATAGACAAAGACATAATGGGGGGGGGGGGGGAGGGAAGGGAAGGGAACATTCCTTTCGCATGAGATCATCAAGGTTGTCTAGTGGCCCAGTAATTATGCCATAGGTCCCATATGGAGTTGAAGAGTGCCATTTTGTCCTGAAACATAGCAGTGGAGTACTCCACTGTTCGGACCTCCATCACCCTAGCATATAAATCAGAGACCCGTGGTGGTTCGGGACTTTTCCAAGCTCGGGAGACTAGACAACGAGCTGCTGTTAGTATCAGTAGCTTGAGTGCATGTTTTTTTAACTTGTATTGGGACCACATTGGGCAGGAAGGACATAGGATTAATATTATGTCGGATTTCATTGGGCAGGAAGGACATAGGATTAGGATTATGTCGGATTTCAAATCCAAAGACATCACTCAGGAGGGCGCCTACTCCGATCCAGTAGGGGCATATCTTGGGACAGTCCCAAAAAATGTGAGGCAACGTACCCCTAAGCCACATCTCCAACAATCACCCTACTACTGGATTCATTCTATGGAGGAGGTCAGGAGTGTGATACCAGTAGATTAAGATTTTCTATTGGTTCTCCTTATGAAGTACCGACATAGATGATTTCGCTGCCCTCCTCCATATAAGGTGCCAGAGTGAGTCCGGCAAGGCCCTCCCCAGATATTCCTCCCACCGCATCATATAGGAATGCCTTTGGACCCGATCAGGGAAGGGAGTCAGCAATATGGAGTAAATCTCAGAAATCAAACCTTTCGCATGTATCCCTTCCCTGCAAAGGCGTTCAAAGGGAGTCGGAAGAGAAACTGTGACCCCTGAGAAAATGGACTGGGCGAAGTGCCTAATCTGGATATAAAAGAAGTTGGAGGATGGGGGGAGATCATATTTGGCCTGCAGGGTAGGAAACGGCAGAAGGACCCTAGTGAAGGGGTCCACAATATCAGCAAACCGAAACACCCCCCGCTGAAACCATGGCCTCGTTGTGGACGTGAAAAGACTAGCAGGGAGCGTGGGGTGATATAAGAAGGAGGTCATGGCGGAGTGAATGGACTCCGGAGGGAATCTGCTACTGCACTGCTGCCAGATGCGTCTGGTACAAGCCATGGGCCCTAGGAGATCCTTGGCTGGCAGAGTCCCGTCCGGTCCGGACCATAGCATTGAGTTAGGAAGTACAGGAGCCAGCCAGAGTCTTTCTATCTGCATCCAGACAGAATATGGGTGCAAGGGAGCCCAGGCTGTGACAGAACGCAGCTGGGCCGCCCAGTAATATTTGGACAGATCCGGGACCCCTAGACCGCCCTGGTGCCTACTAGATAGGAGGACCAACCGCGGGATTCTGTGCCGCCTTCCTGCCCATATGAATCTAAGGAGGTGAGATTGAGTGGATCTCAGCTCCTTAAGGGGGACTTTAATCGGTAAGGTCTCAAAAAGGTACAGCAGCTTGGGCAAGATCGTCATTTTAGTCGCAGCAATACTCCCCATGAGAGAGAGTGGGAGAGGATGCCACCTCTCTAAAAGACCCCTAATCTCAGCATATATACGTGGGAAATTAGCTTTGTAAAGCTCTCCATATCGGGGAGTGAGGTCAACACCCAAATATCGCAGTGAGTCAGTCTTCCAATGGAAAGGAAAGTTAACCCTGAGAGAGCCCAGGGCCGTCTGAGAAATATTAAGAGGGAGGGCCTCCGTTTTATGGGTGTTGACCTTATACCCCGAGAGGCAACCAAACTCCCGTAGGATGGAGTGGAGGTTAGGTAGGGAAATGTGAAGCTTGGTAAGGGTAAGGAGGATATCGTCAGCATATATCGATAGCTTAAACTCCCTGTCCTTGACCATAACACCTCTGATGTCCGGGCAGGCCCTGATCTTGGCCGCCAGGGGTTCGATACACATGGCAAAGAGTAGGGGAGATAGGAGGCAATGCTTATGGGTCGAGATTGAGCATGAGGTAATCTGATCGTCGCTGTGGGGGAGGAGTATAGACTATGAATGGCTCTAACAAAGGGACCAGAAAGGCCATAAGCCTGTAGGGTAGCAAAGAGGAAAGGCCAACCTAAACGGTCGAATGCCTTTTCTGCATCTAAACTAAGAAGTAATGCCTCCTCACCCGAGCGAGATAAGACATCTATCAAGTCAATGTTTCTTCGTGTGTTGTCGGCCCCCTGACGGCCCGGGACAAATCCCACGTGGTCTTTATGAATCAGGGAGGAGAGGAAGACATTTAGTCGGGTAGCTAGGGTTTTGGTGAAAATCTTAAGATCTGAGTTAAGTAGAGCAATGGGCCTATAGTTAGGGCATTCGTGCGGATCTTTCCCAGGTTTCGGAATCATCGTGAGATACGAGTGAGACATTGGGGGAGGTACCGCGTTACCAGCTAGAAAATGATTGAATAGGGTTACTAAGTGGGGAATTAGTTCAGTCTTAAAGGTCTTATAATATTTGTACGAAAAGCCATCAGGCCCTGGGGATTTACCCTCAGGTAGATGTTCCACCACCTCCCCAATCTCCTCCGACGTAATCGGGCTATTAAGGGTGGCAAGGTCGGAAGTCGATAGGGTAGGAAGGTGACAGGATGCCAAATAAGACTGGAGTGTACTATCTCTCAGTCTCTCATCTGTGGGAAGGTCGGAGGGTAAGTTATACAGGGAAGAGTAATAGGCCGAGAACCTCTCCGCTATCACCCGGGGGTCATAGTGGATTGTTCCGTCAGCCCCACTAATAGCACTCGGACCCGTTTGGGAGCTATGATTCCTGAGTTGTCTGGCCAGCAAAGTGTGGGGCTTGTTCCCCCAAGCATAATAACGCTGTTGTGTGTAAAGTAATAACTTGCTGACACGACCTGAAGCTAGACTCTTCAATTGGGCCCTAGTATCTACGATTTGTCTCAGTGTGCAGCGTGAGGGATGAGCAGCCATCTTGTCTTCTAAGGCAGTCGAGTCCTTCTTTAATTTTGAGCTTATTGCAATACAATTATGGGCGTCCGCAGAAATTTTTCCAGGGGGGGGGGCATAATTTTATTGACATCCATGCTCTGCTTGTTTCTGAGAATGTAATGAAGGGGAGGGGCATATTCATTATAACAAAGTATAATAACGCATGAGCTGTGCAGTGGTAGATCCAGAGCCTGGTCTCGGGAGGGGCACTTCCAGATTATTTTCTGTCCGCCGCCACAAAACAATAGTGCTTATAGAACAGACTACACAGTGTAGCGGTATACTGTATATTGTGTGGCACAGTGTAGGATATTTGTGTATAACATAAACATATTTCACATGAAAACTTACAATTACTTGGCTTGGCTCTTGGGAATCTCGGACACCACTTCAACACTTGGCTGGGGGGCTCGGCGGAGCTGATGTTGTGTTTTATCCTAATGAGAAAGATTTCATAATAAGGATTTGGAGAAGGGGCAGAGAAATAGCAGAGCAGGGAGAGGCTGGTGCTGCTACTAGGGGGTCATACCATGTGGGAGTAATAAAGCCCACCATAATGCCCCCCAGTAGAAATAATTCTCCTAATGTGACAGTGCAAAAAATACCCCCTTGTAATGCCCCCAGTTGAGCTAATGTCCCCATAGTGCCCCTATAATGTGCCAGTATAAAATACCCCTATATAGTGCCCCCAGTAAATGCCTCCATAGTGCTCCTCTCCCCCCTTCCTCCTAGTGCCCCCCATAATGTACCAGTATAAAATGCCCCAGTAGATGCCCTCAGTGTCCTCCATAATTTGCAAGTATAAAATACCCCTTCTTAGTGCCCATGTAGATGACCCCATAGTACTCCTCTCCCCACTTCCTCATAGTACCCACCATAATGTGTCCCAGTATAAAATTCTACTGTACAGAGCCCCCATATAAAACACCCCTTCTTTGTGGCCTCAGTAGATGCCCCTATGGTGCCCCCAAAAAATGTGCCAGTAATAACAGCCCCCCATCATGTGCCAGTAATGACAGCCCCCCCCCTTGTGCCAGTAATGACAGCCCCCATTATGTTCCAGTAATGACAGCCCCCCATTATGTGCCAGTAATGACAGCCCCCCATTATGTGCCAGTAGCCAGAGACCCCCATTATGTGCCAGTAGCCAGAGACCCCCATTATGTGCCAGTAGCCAGAGACCCCCATTATGTGCCATTAGCCAGAGACCCCCATTATGTGCCAGTAGCCAGAACCCCCAATTATGTGCCAGTAGCCAGAGCCCCCCATTATGTGCCAGTAGTCAGAGCCCCATTATGTGCCAGTAGCCAGAGCCCCCCATTATGTGCCAGTAGCCAGAGACCCCCATTATGTGCCAGTAGCCAGAGACCCCCATTATGTGCCATTAGCCAGAGACCCCCATTATGTGCCAGTAGCCAGAACCCCCAATTATGTGCCAGTAGCCAGAGCCCCATTATGTGCCAGTAGCCAGAGCCCCCCATTATGTGCCAGTAGCCAGAGACCCCCATTATGTGCCAGTAGCCAGAGACCCCCATTATGTGTCAGTAGCCTGAGACCCCCATTATGTGCCAGTAGCCACCAGTATTGTACACCAAAAAAAAAAAAACACTTATACTTACCTCCTTGGCAGCGATGCGATGCAGGCCTCTTCCGGCCTGTGTCCCACGCTGCATGGCTCAGGCGGCGCGATGACGTCATCGCGCCGCCTGCTCCGGCCTCCTTGGCAGCGATGCGATGCAGGCCTCTTCCGGCCTGTGTCCCGCGCTGTATGGCTCAGGCGGCGTGATGACGTCATCGTGCCTCCTGCGCCGGCCTCTGATAGGCTGCCGGCCTAGTGCCTGCAGTCTATCAGAGGAAGG
The DNA here is from genome assembly GCF_905171765.1 of Bufo bufo. Classification (NCBI taxonomy): domain Eukaryota; kingdom Metazoa; phylum Chordata; class Amphibia; order Anura; family Bufonidae; genus Bufo; species Bufo bufo. The sequence goes on along the minus strand of NC_053393.1, from coordinate 448,130,696 downwards.
GAAAGGGACACGCCTCTCCCTCCCCTGCCTCAGCACAGTCATCTGTATCGCTGTCCTGAGGACGGCGATACAGATGACTATGGAGATGAACGCTTCCACAATGGAAGCATTCATTTCCCTGTTCCCCGATTTCCAGGGGGGGCCCCTTGCCCCCTCATGCGGACACCCATGAATACAATGACCCCTCATGACCGCTTTATGTGCTTCCCACAAAGGACGGACATCCCCTACTGATCCCTCATTTAGGTCAAAATACGTTTTCAGATGTTCGCGGAGTTCCTCCCTAATGGTAGGTTGTTTCAGGAGGGAGTCATTAAGTCTCCAGTGGCAATGGCGAAGATGGCCCGACTCACTACTACAGGGAGTGCAGAATTATTAGGCAAATGAGTATTTTGACCACATCATCCTCTTTATGCATGTTGTCTTACTCCAAGCTGTATAGGCTCGAAAGCCTACTACCAATTAAGCATATTAGGTGATGTGCATCTCTGTAATGAGAAGGGGTGTGGTCTAATGACATCAACACCCTATATCAGGTGTGCATAATTATTAGGCAACTTCCTTTCCTTTGGCAAAATGGGTCAAAAGAAGGACTTGACAGGCTCAGAAAAGTCAAAAATAGTGAGATATCTTGCAGAGGGATGCAGCACTCTTAAAATTGAAAGGCTTCTGAAGCGTGATCATCGAACAATCAAGCGTTTCATTCAAAATAGTCAACAGGGTCGCAAGAAGCGTGTGGAAAAACCAAGGCGCAAAATAACTGCCCATGAACTGAGAAAAGTCAAGCGTGCAGCTGCCAAGATGCCACTTGCCACCAGTTTGGCCATATTTCAGAGCTGCAACATCACTGGAGTGCCCAAAAGCACAAGGTGTGCAATACTCAGAGACATGGCCAAGGTAAGAAAGGCTGAAAGACGACCACCACTGAACAAGACACACAAGCTGAAACGTCAAGACTGGGCCAAGAAATATCTCAAGACTGATTTTTCTAAGGTTTTATGGACTGATGAAATGAGAGTGAGTCTTGATGGGCCAGATGGATGGGCCCGTGGCTGGATTGGTAAAGGGCAGAGAGCTCCAGTCCGACTCAGACACCAGCAAGGTGGAGGTGGAGTACTGGTTTGGGCTGGTATCATCAAAGATGAGCTTGTGGGACCTTTTCGGGTTGAGGATGGAGTCAAGCTCAACTCCCAGTCCTACTGCCAGTTTCTGGAAGACACCTTCTTCAAGCAGTGGTACAGGAAGAAGTCTGCATCCTTCAAGAAAAACATGATTTTCATGCAGGACAATTGTTTTTGTTTTGTTTTTGAATGTCAGAAATGTATATTTGTGAATGTTGAGATGTTATATTGGTTTCACTGGTAAAAATAAATAATTGAAATGGGTATATATTTGTTTTTTGTTAAGTTGCCTAATAATTATGCACAGTAATAGTCACCTGCACACACAGATATCCCCCTAAAATAGCTAAAACTAAAAACAAACTAAAAACTACTTCCAAAAATATTCAGCTTTGATATTAATGAGTTTTTTGGGTTCATTGAGAACATGGTTGTTGTTCAATAATAAAATTAATCCTCAAAAATACAACTTGCCTAATAATTCTGCACTCCCTGTAATGTCAACTAGTACAGTAACATGGTCTGACCAGGTGATTCGGGCCATGTCCGCTCCCTCCAATAATCTGAGGGTCGAAATGGTACCAAAGAGGTAATCAGGGCCGTCTTTAATATTGATTGGACCCTGGGCAAGAATTTACTTGGGCCCCCTGGATCCCCCCCCCCCCACCCACTTTGCTGTACTTGCTATACAGCAGCACTAACCTGTCACGTCCAGGGCCTCCAGGTGAGGTCTCCTCTCTGTCATCATCTTCTCTGTAGATCTTCTCTCTCATCATCTTCTCCACTCGGTCTGGACAACTTCTCTCAGCTGCCTCGTCTCTGCAGAGTGTGACACACAGACATCTTAGCTTCCTCACATTCTATCATTATCCCCCAACTGGAGTCCCCACAGTGTTATCCTGCTGCTTGCTGTGCCCCCCCCCCCCCCCCCCAGGGGTGTAGCTATAGGGGGTGCAGAGGTAGCAGTCGCTACCGGGCTCAGGAGGATGAAGGGGCCCAAAGACCCTTGTGCCACATAAGAAGACACACAAAGCACTGAGGGAAGGGGGGGCCAAAGCTGAACTCTTGCATCGGGGCCCATGAGCCTTTAGTTACGCCCCTGTCCCCCCCAATACCCCCAAATACTATCCTGAAGAAACATTACTGCCCCCCATAGTAATAGTGCTCCTCATAGTCCCACCAATAATAATTCCCTTCTAGAATGCCCTCATTAGTAACACTGCCCCAACCGTAATAATGCTCCTCAACAATGCCCTCATTATTAGAAGAGCCCTCCCATATTAATAATACCCTCACAGAGTCCCCAGTAGAAATAAGGCCCCCTATTGTTCCCCCAGTGGTAATAAAGCTCTCTACAGACCCCTCAGTAGTAATAAGGCCCCCATAGTGCGCTTAGTAGAAAAAAGGCGGATCTATAAGACCCTCCTATAGAGCCCCCAGTAGTAATAAGACCGCTTATAATGTCCCCTGGATCTGCAGTGCCCCCTGCAGTTATAATCCTCCCTCCACCATACAGTCCCATGTAAATAACATCACCTCCTCCCAAGCCGCCTCCAACGCACAGTCCCATGTAAACATCACCCCCTAAGGCTACTTTCACACTTGCGTTCGTGCGGATCTGTCGTGTACTTGTACAGGACGGATCCGCACCGATAATACAAACAAATGCATCCGTTCAGGACCGATTCGTTTGTATTAGATTTGAATTTCTAAGTCCCAATACGGATCCGTCCTGACTTACATTGAAAGTCAATGGGGGACGGATCCGTTTACAATTGCACCATTTTGTGTCAATGCAAAGGGATCCGTCCCCATTTACTTACATTGTAAGTCAGGACGGATCCATTTGGCTCCGCAAGGCCATGCGGACAGAAAAACGGTGCTTGCAGCATTTTGGGGTCTGCCTCCAAAACGGAACGGGGGGCTGTACGGAGCCGAATGATTGCATTCTGAATGGAATCCATTCAGAATGCATTGGGGTTAAACTGATGCATTTGGGGCTGCTTGTGAGAGCCTTGAAACGGATCTCACAAGCGGATCCCCAAACCCAAGTGTGAACGTAGCCTAAACATTAAGTCCCATGTACATAAACATCATTCCCCCCCACCATCCACTTTCAACATACAGTCCCATGTAAATAACATCACTCCCTCCCCCAGCCACCTCAAGCACACAGTTCCATGTCAATAACATCCCTCCCTTCAGCCCTAACATACATCCTAGTTAAATAACTACAACTCCCAGCATTGCTCTCCCTCTCCCTTCACTTACCTCTCCAGTCCTCATATACAGACATCAGCATTAGGCTCCTTCTCCTCTTCACTCCGGTCCAATCCTGCACTGGTCACATGATGGTGACATCATCCAGGTCATCCTATCACAGCCTGTTTTGCTGATCACATGACCTGTGATGTCACCACAGGTCCTTCACCTCTTCCCAGTGTATTAGATTCAATTGTATTGCCATTCTGTGTACGGCAATACAATTGTATCTAGCAGGCAGGCAGGACATTCGGGGCCTGGGACAAAACATCAGGGGCCCAGGCCCCGAATGTTTTAACCTAGCGACGCAGTCACTAGTGAATGGAAGTTGGGAAACGGAGCTCCCTTGGGCCCCCAGGAGCAACTGGGCCTGGGGCAACTGCCCCTTTTGCCCTGCGGCAAAGACGGCCCTGGAGGTAATCAATACAGGTGTGTGAGCCATGGGGGGCAGAGTAAAAGGAGAAGGACCTATCAGTGGGATAAGTGAGACGCCATAGGTCATACAGGGAGTATTTCCGCACTAGTTTCCGAAAATCTCTACCCGGGAGTGCCAGGCGTCCTTTGATTCAGAGAACACTGCATTAAAATCCCCACCCAGGAGGACTAGGGGCTCTGAGGAGTCCGCTCCCTTAGCAAACACCTTGCGGAAGATTCCGCCGAGAAAGCGTATCTGGGACGTGTTTGGTGAATAAATGTTACACAAGGTGATGGGTCTATCCGCCAAACGGCCACGGAGAATGATATAACGGCCCTGTGGATCTATAATTGAAGATTTAATCCTGAGGGGACACTATGCAGACACCAAGATGGCAGCACCCGTTCTCTGACGGCTATGAGTAGCTGAATAGGCGGTAGGATACAGATGAGAGATGAAACGGAAAGAGGAGCTGCCATCAAAGTGTGTTTTCTGTAAGAACACAATATCCACTTTAAGGGATTTCAATTCCAAAAGCAAGAGTTTCCTCTTGGCGTTGGAGTTAAGCCCCTTGACATTAAAGGTTATGCACCGCATCATGTGAGTATGTGATGGTACACAATGTATGCAGGGTATTGCTCACCGAGGGAGTCTGTATATGTCAGTAGGTTCGCCCTGGTCGGGCAACGGATCAAAGGCAGAACTGAGCTACACGATCTCTGCAGGCAAGGAAGTTCAGGCGCCTACAACAGGAGAGAGAACACAGGGGGAGGGGGAAAAGACAGGACGGGACAACACAAAGACAGACAAACAGATAGCAGTAAACAGCTATTCCCAGGGATGTAATCCCTGCTAGGGGCAAATAAGAAGCCCCTTTGGGGGTGTAAATGTCGGAGACCAACAAATTTCGAATTTTTATCGCGAATATAGGTACTTCGAAAATTCGCGAATATTTTGAATATAGTGATATACAGGGTGGGCCATTTATATTAATACACCTTAATAAAAATGGGAATGGTTGGTGATATTAACTTCCTGTTTGTGGCACAGTATATGTGAAGGGGGAAACTTTTCAAGATGGGTGGTGACCATGGCGGCCATTTTGAAGTCGGCCATTTTGAATCCAACTTTTTTTTTTCAATAGGAAGAGGGTCATGTGACACATCAAACTTATTGGGAATTTCACAATAAAAACAATGGTTGGTTTTAACGTAACCGTATTCTTTCATGAGTTATTTACAAGTTTCTGACCACTTATAAAATGTGTTCAATGTGCTGCCCATTGTGTTGGATTGTCAATGCAACCCTCTTCTCCCACTCTTCACACACTGATATAAACACTGCAGGAGAAATGCTAGCACAGGCTTCCAGTATCCGTAGTTTCAGGTGCTGCACATCTCGTATCTTCACAGCATAGACGATTGCCTTCAGATGATACCAGAGGTGCAGCATCTGAAACTATGGATACTGGAAGTCTGTGCTAGCATTTCTCCTGCGGTGTTGCTATCAGTGTGAATAGTGGGAGAAAAGGGTTGCATTGACAATCCAACACAATGGGCAGCACATTGAACACATTTTATAAGTGGTCAGAAACTTGTAAATAGCTCATGAAAGAATAAAGTTACGTTAAAACCAAGCACACCATTGTTTTTCTTGTGAAATTCCCAATAAGTTTGATGTGTCACATGACCCTTTTCCTATTGAAAAAACAAAAGTTGGATTCAAAATGGCCGACTTCAAAATGCCTGCCATGGTCACCACCCATCTTGAAAAGTTTCCCCCCTCACATATACTAATGTGCCACAAACAGGAAGTTAATATCACCAACCATTCCCATTTTATTAAGGTGTATCCATATAAATTGCCCACCCTGTATATTCGTAATTTCGAATATTCTTTTTTTTTTTTAAATCAGTACACATGATCCCTCCCTGCTTCTAGCTTGTGGGCCAATGAGAAGGCTGCAGTATATTTGACTTTAGGAGTAGTGTTGTTTGCGAATTTTCGAATTTTTATTGCGATTTTTTTCAACTTACAACTATTAGACAAAGAAGATGATAGCACTATATTAGCTAAATTGCTCTATATTCGGTTTTTTTTTTCGAATATTTGCTATATTGCTATAACTTTGTTTTTTGGAATATTCGTAATATTCTAAAACAAGAATATATAGCAATATAGTGAATATTCGAAAAAAAAAAGAATTTAGAGCAATTTAGCTAATATAGTGCTATAATCTTCTTTGTCTAATAGTTGTAATTTTTTTCTCATCTGAAGTTCAGATTGGAAAAAAATTACAACTATAAAAAAAAAGATTATAGCACTATATTAGCTAAATTGCTCTAAATTTGTTTTTGTTTCGAATATTCACTATATTGCTATATATTCTTGTTTTAGAATATTACGAATATTCCAAAAAACTAAGTTATAGCAATATAGCAAATATTCAAAAAAACAAACAAATATAGAGCAATTTAGCTAATATAGTGCTATAATCTTCTTTGTCAAATAGTTGTGAGTTGAAAAAAATCGCAATAAAAATTCGAAAATTACTAAAATTCGCACGACGAAAATTCGCATATTACACGATCATTACCTTGCCGATTTTTCGAGTAAAAAAAATCGTAGAATATAACGAATATTCGAATTTGCGAATATTCAACGAATATTCTACAAAATATTCACGAAATATCGCGAATTCGAATATGACCCCTGCCGCTCATCACTAGTAGTTAGCACAGAGATGCTAACGAGGATGGGCCCGTTTGCTGGTCACATCTCAGGACAGGGGACTGCAGACTCTCTGGAACCTTTTGTCAGCAGGGGGCTTCCTAAACAGAGAATGAACAATAATTTGTAATCCTTCATAACTTGTTCAGGAGGGCGCGGATGTCCAGACATGTCTGGCGCATGGACACCAGACATGGCGTATCAACTCGCCTTCATCTTCTTAAAAGAAGGATCTCACCTTCCGAGCGTCCTGGACGTGTCGCATTTGATATGCTAGGACTCGGAACGGTGAGAGATGAATTATGAAGAAGGGCTGGAGCCTGTATCTTCACCAGGGCAAATATCTTTTGCATATTCTCATACCTGTTCCCTAGATGGCCAGGGGGGCAGGCTGCATGTGTAATGAAGCCCAGCCCAGAGGGGCTGAGTCAGCAGTGTGAGGGAGAACCCCCCCTCAGGCCTGTCCCTTGAGGGAAGACAAAAAAAATTAATTCCTGGGATATTTGGTGTCACAAAGTGGGAGATTCAATCAAATTGGTTTGTGCACCATTACTCTGCCCCAATCTCCTGGGAGGAAAGGACTTTTACCACGCAACTGCTAAGTATCAGAACTTTCTATGTTTTCTCCTTTTTATTTTGCAATTGTTTGCCATTTATGTATGTCTCTTGTAAATCATTTTTTGTAACCAAGTGCTGTCGATTTTTCATACATTAAACCTAAAAGTTTGATGGTTTGTCTTGTAACCTTAACCACTTCCCATCTGGGCCATTTGCCCCCTTCCTGACCAGGCCTAATTTTGCAAAACTGACATATCTCACTTTATGTGGTAATAACTTTGGAACGCCTTTATTTATCCAAGTCATTCAGAGATTGTTTTCTCGTGACACATTGTACTTCATGATAGTCATAAATTTGAGTCAAAATATTTCACCTTTATTTATGAAAAAATCCCAAATTTACCCAAAAATTTGAAAAATTCGCAATTTTCTAAATTTCAATTTCTCTGCTTTTAAAACAGAAAGTGATACCTCATAAAATATTTATTACTTAACATTCCCCATATGTCTACTTTATGTTGGCATCATTTTGGAAATGTCATTTTATTTTTTTAGGACGTTAGAAGGCTTAGAAGTTTAGAAGCAATTCTTCAAATTTTTAAGAAAATTGCCAAAACCTACTTTTTAAGGACCAGTTCAGGTCTGAAGTCACTTTGTGGGGCCTACATAGTGGATACCCCCATAAATGACCCGATTGTAGAAATTACACCCCTCAAGGTATTCAAAACCGATTTTACAAACTTTGTTAACCCTTTATGCGTTCCACAAGAATTAAAGGAAAATGGAGATCAAATTTTTTAATTTCACTTTTTTGGCAGATTTTCCATTTTAATCCAATTTTTTCTTTAACACATCGATGGTTAACAGCCAAACAAAACTCAATATTTATTACCCAGATTCTGCAGTTTACAGAAACACCCCACATGTGGTCATAAACTGCTGTATGGGCACACGGCAGGGCGCAGAAGAAAAGGAACTCCACATGGTTTTTAGATGCCATGTCCCATTTGAAGCCCCCTGATGCACCCTTACAGTATAAACTCCCAAGAAGTGACCCCATTTTGGAAACTAGGGGATAAGGTGCCAGTTTTATTAGTACTATTTTTGGGTACATATGATTTTTTGATCATTCATTATAACACTTTATGGGGCAAGGTGACCAAAAAATTGGTTGTTTTAGCACAGTTTCTATTTATTTATTTTTACAGCGTTCACCTGAGGGGTTCAGTCAAGTGACATTTTTATAGAGCAGATTGTTACGGACGTGGTGATACCTAATATGTATACTTTTTATCATTTATTAAAGTTTTACACAATAATAGCATTTTTGAAACAAAAAAATTATGTTTTAATGTGTCCATGTTCTGAGAGCTATAGTTTTTTTATTTTTTGAGAGATTTTCTTATGTAGGGGCTCATTTTTTGCGGGATGAGGTGACGGTTTTATTGGTACCATTTTGTGGGACATACGCGTTTTTGATCACTTGGTGTTGCACCTTTTGTGATGCAAGGTGACAAAAATTGCTTGTTTTGACACAGTTTTTTTTTTTTTACGGTGTTCATCTGAGGGGTTAGCTCATGTGATATTTTTATAGAGCTGGTTTTTACGGACGCAGCAATACCTAATATGTATACTTTTTTTTATTTGTTTCACTTTAACACAATAATAGCATTTTTGAAACCAAAAAAATGATGTTTTAGTGTCTCCATGTTCTAAGAGCTATAGTTTTTTTATTTTTTGAGAGATTTTCTTATGTAGGGGCTCATTTTTTGCGGGATGAGGTGACGGTTTTATTCGTACCATTTTGTGGGACATACGCGTTTTTGATCACTTGGTGTTGCACCTTTTGTGATGCAAGGTGACAAAAATTGCTTGCTTTGACACAGTTTATTTTTTGTTTTTTTTACGGTGTTCACCTGAGGGGTTAGGTCATGTGATATTTTTATAGAGCTGGTTTTTACGGATGCGGCAATACCAAATATGTCTATTTTTATTTTTATTTTCTATTTTTAAAAAAAAAATTATTTCCTTACTTGGGTACTTTTTTTTTTTACATGTGAAACTTTTTTTATTTTATTTTTTCAACCCTTTATTTTTTTTTATTTTTTTTTACACTTTTCCTCCCCCATAAGGTCATACAAGACCTCTGGGGGACATTTGCTTCACTTTTTCTTTTTTTTTTCACTGTTGATTTCTCCTGTAACTGGGGCTGACATAGTAGCCCCAGTTACAGGAGAAATACACCCCCCAGAGAGGCTGTACAGCATAATTCTGCGCTGTACAGCCTCAGAGCAGGGCTGATCGAGGTCTCTGAAAGACCTCACACAGCTCCTGCACTCTCCGGTCCCGGCGGTCACATGACCGCCGGGCTGGAACAGGAAGCGCATAGCGCTTCCTGCTCTGCATACACAGCGCTCGGTGAGCGCTGTGTCTGCAGCGATCCAGAAGGCAGGGACACCTGGGAACTGTCCCTGCCTTCTCTCTGGGTTGCCCTGCTGTCACTGACAGCGCGCAACCCAATCAGCAGCTGCACGATTAGCGTGCAGCTGCACTTTCTGAACGGACGTTTTAAAACGTGCTTTCAGAAATAGAGGTCCACCCATAGGACGTTTATATCCTATGGGCGGACGGAAAGTGGTTAAGAAGAACCTGTTAGCTCCATGAAGAGTGTGTGTGCAGTCTGAGGCTGGTTGCTGTTTTTCCGTGAGGCTTACTATCGTGTGTGTGTGTCTGCTTGCGAGTGGAACGCTCAGAGGTGTCCTGTCGACCTTATAACAGGCAGGTGGTGGCGGCAAAAGTTTTGTGCTATTGCATGGGTGTGCTTGCAGGCTTCATGTGGCGATTTATGCTCGAGTTATGGCTCGGCACAGGACGCAACAGCGTGTGAGGACGTGAGGTGATTAGGCCTGAAGGGCTTGGGCAACCCTTGTCACGTGACGCGGTGGGCTGATCTGGTCCCCAGTACGTGACAGATGGCACCACCTGAGACAACCACCTCACATTGCCTCGTTGACGGTGCACCCCTGCAATTACCCAATGAATGAGTGAAATGCTCTTTCATCTGGCAATCGGATCTTTTATGCGGTCACAAAAATATTTTTTTGCCGGCAGCAGATCATGCCATCTAATTACACTCTGCTTCTGGCAAATAATGATTCTGTATGAGGATGAGCGATGGCATTAGTGATCTCTCCTCCCCATACTGTGGAGGAGATCGCTGCATGTAAATGCAATGGTCTTCTTCACTAATGAGCAGGCGATTGTCGGGAAGCAACACTTCTGCAACGGGCGGCCTCCCCCCAGGTCCCTCTCTATATAAAACCTGTCCCAGGTGTAGGAATTGATGAGTGGTATAGTGAGGCCTAAAATGTCTCTTTATGCGTGTCACGGTGCTCCTACCTGGATACGGCTGGACCCCAGGCTTTGGCTCTGAAGCAATAAATAGGGGGAATAATTGAGGGCTAAAAGAATAACTTGAGTCCAGACCAGTGGAAATGCGGGCTGCCATCTTTTTTAACAAGTCCGGTGAGGCACAGGTAAGCCCTTACCTGTGCGCGAGCCGGTCTGAAAAAGAGTGCGGTCAGCGGGAGCAGGCAGTTCCGAGAACAGCCATCGGGGGCCTTCATCGGGCTGTTCTCGGAACTGCCTGCTCCCGGTGACCGCATTTGTTTTCAGACCGGCTCGCAGCACAGGCACAGGTAAGGGCTTACCTGTGCCTTGCCGGACTTGTGAAAAAAGATGGCAGCCCGCATATGTTTGCAGGCGAACAATGCAAACTGGCCATCACTGGTCCAGACCTTGAGATGAAGTTCAATGGCAGCTTTACTTTGCATAAACGTTCTCCAAAACGGTTTACAGGCTTTGTCTTGGTTCCAGTAGGCTTTAGCATGAAACTGGCAGGCAAACTCCACTCTGATATATCTGTTTCTCTCTGAATCTGCTGTACTGACAGGCTGGCTGTATAACTCAGCTTCTTCTGTTTGCTACATGTCTTCTCTATAGTCTGACTCTAGGTTATGCCAGGGAACTTTTCTCCTGGCTCCTGAGGCTTTAAGCTTTAGCCTCCATGACCAGCAGAGCTTAGGGTGCTCGGCATGTCCAGCAGAGACGTGGTGCTGCACACCCTTCCCTTAGCTGGGGGTAAGCTAGACTGACTCTAACTGGTCCCCACCCTTCCTGCAGGAAGTAGGACAAGCCCACTTCTCTCCAGAGGGGGGTTAGAATGGAATGGAAAGCTCCATTCTACCTAAGTACAGCTTTGCCATGTTTGCTGCCACCTGCTGGTAAACCAGGCACATTACATTAACATAACAGTTGCAAACAGATTAGGAATGCACAGTGTGGAGGACCTGAAAATAAATGCATAAGATGACATTTTGCTAAACCAATAAAGACAGTAGCAGGGTGCAGAAGTGGTAACACCACTCTGGGGTGTTACACTTCCTTCCTGACGATAGTCTGCTCAATCTAGCAGTTTAATAAAGGCCTAAGGCAGCCATACACATTCAATAGCTGTCAGCCACATGTCCCAACTCCCTCCCAGCTTCCCCATACACATACATGTTCGGCTCGGCCTAACGTGCATGTGTATTTAATGGGGAGGGGGCACAAAGCCATTGACAGACACCTCTGGTGGCGGCTTATCTCCAGGGAGATCAAAAGAATCAGGAAAAAAATGCGCTTCGCCCGATCCTTTTCTCCCCCAATATCATCTGTTGTGGAATCGGGAGTTCCCCACACACATTAGACTGCAGGTTCAGCCAACAAAATACTAATGTGTATGGGGACCTTAAAATGGTTGTCTCACTTCAGCAAATGGCATTGACCATGTAGAGAAAGTTAATACAAGGCACTTACTAATGTATTATGATTGTCCATATTGCCTCCTTTGCTGGCTTGATTCATTTTTCCATCACATTATACACTGCTTGTATGCAGGGGTTATGACCACCTTGCAACCCAGCAGCGGTGGCCGTGCCTACACACTATAGGAGAAGCACTTTTAACTTTCTCTACATGATAAAAGCCATTAGTTGAAGTGAGACAACCCCTTTAAGAATGCAATAATGAAAAAAATCTTTGTCCTTAAGGACCAAAAGAGGCAAGTCCTGAAGGGGTTAATAGAGGGTGTCCTTTACCTGGAACCTCCATTAATGAGGCAGAGTGAAACGTAGCTATGGACAGGGTGCATCCCTAGGTGGGGGTCCCAGCAGATCACCTCCTTAAGCCATGTAAATATGATGCATGAAAAATAACCTTTTTTCATTTTTTTCTTTTTATACATTTTTTATCTTTATTCCAGAAATACATTATAGAATCATAAAAGCATACATAAATATTTTATTCCTATATCCCCAACCAACCTCCCTAAACCCCACTCTCCACCCCAGAGAGCAAGGAGGAGAAAAAAAAAAGTTTTATTTTTAGGGTACTTTCACACTATCGGCAGAGTGATCCGGCAAGCAGTTCAGTCGCCGAAACTGCCTTCCGGATCCAGGCAAAACGTATGCCAACTGATGGCATTTGTAAGACTGATCAGGATCCTGATCAGTCTTAAAAATGCCTGATCAGTCAGAAAAATGCATTGAAATGCCAGATCCGTCTTTCCGGTGTCATCCGGCAAAACAGATCCGGCATTTATTTCTTCAACCTTTTTTTCGGTCTGCGCATGCGCAGATCGGAAGGACGGATCCGGCATTCCGGTATTTTGAATGCCGGATCCAGCACTAATACATTCCTATGGAAAAAAATGATCCGGCATTCAGGCAAGTCTTCAGTTTTTTGGGCTGGAGATAAAACCGTAGCCTGCTGCGGTTTTCTCTTTTGCCTGATCAGTCAAAATGACTGAAATGAAGACATCCTGATGCATCCTGAATGGATTGCTCTCCATTCAGAATGCATGGGGATATACCTGATCAGTTCTTTTCCGGCATTGAGCCCTTTTGACGGATCCGCAAAACACAGATGGCGTCCTTGTGCGTTCCACAAAATGCAGAACGGCACAGACAGCCATTGATGGGACAGGTTATATTTTTTGGGCGGACCACAGAACGGAGCAACAGATGCGGACAGCACACGGAGTGCTGTCTGCATCTTTTGCGGCCCCATTAAAGCGAATGGGTCTGCACCCGAGGCGCAAAAACTGCGGCTCTGATGCGGACCAAAACAACGGCCGTGTGCATGAGGCCTTAATTTTTTATATCAAGTTGAAACCAACTTATAATTGCCTCTCCCCCCTAAAATAAAATTCATCAACTCATGTGAACATAGTGCCATAGATTTCTTGTTTTTGACTCCTTTAAAAATTGCAGATAATTGGTTATATCTAAAAAAATCTTTCCCTATCATCTTCTAAATTCCTTAATAACTCTTCCATAGACTTTAATTCCCCACCCTTAGTATACTGTCCTATAAACCACAATCTGTCACGGATGGTGTACAGGAAACAAGACAATGCAATATAATCAATGACTCACTGGATCCACAACTAAGGAACAAAAGGGAGACCCCTGCATGAGACCTGCCACTCTCCCTGACTGCTCAGCCTATGCGAACACCCCAAAGGTGGATGGGCGCATATCCACGTACCTCGGCTATCTAATACCTGAAGACCCTACAATAGTGAGGGGACACGACCACCGGCTCCCTACACTAGACACGGAGGGAGTCAGGGTCTCCTGAAATCCAGCAGACAGAAAATCACAAATAAAGGAACAGCACTTATCTTGCAGAGGACTGGGAAATAGGAACAGCATGCACACACACTCCAGGAAGTTGTATAAGCCGCACACTACTGCATTATGGGGAGGAACTTAAAGGGAAGCAATCAGTCCAACTGCATGACAGCTGAGATAGACTAACGAGATGAGGAACTGAAACCAAAACAAAGAAACTCAAGGTGGAGGATCTGGAAGGCTCCTGTCAGAGCTTCTCAGCTGTCTGGTTGTGACACAATCCCTCTGTAATCCAATACTTAGCTTCACCCACAAACGTAGTTTCCCCCAATGACCTATTATACCATAAAGGAGTCATTTGTGTAATTCCTTCCAAACCCAAGTATTTCTTAACTGTGCCCCAAATCTTCACTAAAGACTTCACCATTGGAATTCTATATACTCCCTCGCTGTACAGTTGTTATGATGCAAGTAGTGCATACATATTTGGCAATGATAGTAATGTATAGTGGGCACTCAATATCTGGTACTGTAATGCCGCCGACGCGACGGCCTTTTGTTCGTCTGCCGCGGTCCTTGCGTTCCACCGTGGAACGCGGAAGACGCGCGAACTCCGGGTTGTGACGCGGTGGCTGCGTTCCACGGTGGAACGCGGAAGTCATCCGGACCAATCAGAGGTCCCTATTGCACTTCCTGGTTCCATTTAAGGGGGCTGGTGAGGCGGCATGGCGTGCTGTAATTGTTGTCGGTACGCCTGCTGCCTCACCACCTGTGTATGGGATCTCCAGAAACCGAACCTTTCACCTCTCCCCTGCTGTCATCTGGGAGACGGATCCGCACCGCAACCGGACCCGCTCCAGTTACCCCGCTGCCATCCGGAGGACAGATCTGCTCAGTAACCGGACCCTTCTCATTTCCTCACTACCATCTGGAAGACGGATCCGCTCTGGCCTGATACTGCAGTCTCCTTGGGAGTTTCCACCATCGCATAGCGCTGCCAATCGCAAGTACCCTTTATGTGAGAGAGCTTCTCTCCTTTACTTACATGCAGGCTGAGATAACTGTGTAGGACTCTTTCTGAGTGCCCCCTGTTAACCTGCGGCAGCTACCGCATTCTAATATTCTAACACCTACCCGCAGTCTATGAAGCAATAGTACTGTGCCGACCTGAGTTGTTTTCTCCTGATCACGTGATGGTAGAATCTCAAACTCACCGTTGAGGTTGTGAGTGACGCCTGAGATTCATATCTGATTGATCCTAATAACCCGCAGTTGAGATCCACTGTTGAAAAAATTGCAGACGTGACAGGTACTACACATTGGGTACAACATGTTTATTATTATTTTCAAAATTTCATCAATAGTCCACCAAGTTAATCTAATCAATACCTAGCAATCAATTAAATAGCATACAATAAACATATTCAATAAAACATAAACGTGAAATATTATTCCCAATTATTATATAAGACAATGTATATCAGTCCCTAAAAATTCATAAAAATTCATAAAAATTCCGGGAGGTTAGAAGAAATCAATATAATTCCTGAGGATAGTTAGTAGTTGATTAGCGTATCACATATTGTTCCATAAAATCCATAAAATTCCACACTGTGCTATAAAGTGCAATTGATAAGGTGCAATTGATGCAGTGCACTTATTGATTATTTGCTAATGTCCTTCAACAGTCTTTAGGTACACAAATCATTAGAAAGTCTCAATTGTATAGCATGTTATTATTTGGGTATTACTTCTAGTCAGGGGTTATCTATACGCAGTTTAGTATTTTTACTTACTGCTTATTATTCAGCTTTCTCTGAATCTGACTGTAGTGGCGTCCCATTACTTAGAGAAAGATGAATAATAAGCAGTAAGTAAAAATACTAAACTGCGTATAGATAACCCCTGACTAGAAGTAATACCCAAATAATAACATGCTATACAATTGAGACTTTCTAATGATTTGTGTACCTAAAGACTGTTGAAGGACATTAGCAAATAATCAATAAGTGCACTGCATCAATTGCACCTTATCAATTGCATTTTATAGCACAGTGTGGAATTTTATGGATTTTATGGAACAATATGTGATACTCTAATCAACCACTAACTATCCTCAGGAATTATATTGATTTCTTCTAACCTCCAGGAATTTTTATGAATTTTTATGAATTTTTAGGAACTGATATACATTGTCTTATATAATAATCGGGAATAATATTTCACGTTTATGTTTTATTGAATATGTTTATTGCATGCTATTTAATTGATTGCTAGGTATTGATTAGATTAACTTGGTGGACTATTGATGAAATTTTTAAATAATAATAAACATGTTGTACCCAATGTGTAGTACCAGATATTGAGTGCCCACTATTAGGGATGAGCGAACCCGAACTGTATAGTTCGGGTTCGTACCGAATTTTGGGGTGTTCGTGACACGGACCCGAACCCGAACATTTGCGTAAAAGTCTGGGTTCGGGTTCGGTGTTCGGCGCTTTCTTGGCACTTTTTGAAAGGCTGCAAAGCAGCCACTCAGCAAGCGTCATACTACTTGCCCCAAGAGGCCATCACAGCCATGCTTACTATTGGCATGGCTGTGATTGGCCAGTGCAGCATGTGACCCAGCCTCTATTTAAGCTGGAGTCACGTAGCCCGCACATCACTCTGCTTTGATCAGTGTAGGGATAGTATGCAGCTGCTGCTGTTAGTTTTTCTGTCACTTTTTTCTGGGGTGATCGGCGGCCATTTTGTGTCTTGTGGTGCACCAGCACAAGCTGCCACCAAGTCCATTTAACCATCAATAGTGTGTTGTTGTTTTTTGCTATATCGTACATCAGGGGCTTGGCTGTGCTTGCTATTTTATTGAGGGGTGAAATACAATTGCCAAAATAGCAGTACCCTAAATCTGGTGTTTCAGCTGTGGCTAGCCAATTGTAATACTGTCTGCTGTCTGGCAAAGGATATATATTTTTCTGGGTTGAAATACAATTCCCAAATGTGCAATTCCCTAAATCAGTGGTTTCTGCTGTAGCAGGCCAAGTTTAAATCTATCCATAAAAGGGTATATTACATTGAAGGTGTGGATAGGGTCATCCTCAATAACTTCACACGCTACCGTGCATTTCCAAGTCTAATTCTGTCCGTAAAAGGGATACCTGTCACCCAGGGCCTAAATACTACGCCTACAATTTATATTCAGCTAAATCTGTGGTTACTGCTGTGCCTGTATTAGTGTAATACGGTACCTAAATAGATAGCCAGATAGTGTTAGGTGCCTGTAAAAAAAAGGTCTGAATTTGAATTCAATACATTGGGCCAAATAATCTTTTTCTTATTGTGGTGAACGGTAACAATGAGGAAAATATCTAGTAAGGGACGCGAACATGGTCGTGGTGGTGTTAGTGGACCCTCTGGTGCTGGGAGAGGACGTGGCCATTCTGCCACAGCCACACGTCCTAGTGAACCAACTACCTCAGGTCCCAGTAGCCGCCAGAATTTACAGCGATATTTGGTGGGGCCCAATGCCGTTCTAAGGATGGTAAGGCCTGAGCAGGTACAGGCATTCGTCAATTGGGTGGCCGACAGTGGATCCAGCACGTTCACATTATCTCCCACCCAGTCTTCTGCAGAAAGCGCACAGATGGCGCCTGAAAACCAAGCCCATCAGTCTGTCATATCACCCCCATGCATATCAGGGAAACTGTCTGAGCCTCAACTTATGCAGCAGTCTCTTATGCTGTTTGAAGACTCTGCTGGCAGGGTTTCCCAAGGGCATCCACCTAGCCCTTCCCCAGCGGTGGAAGACATAGAATGCACTGACGCACAACCACTTATGTTTCCTGATGATGAGGACATGGGAATACCACCTCAGCACGTCTCTGATGATGATGAAATACAGGTGCCAACTGCTGCGTCTTTCTGCAGTGTGCAGACTGAACAGGAGGTCAGGGAGGAACACTGGGTGGAAGACGATGCAGGGGACGATGAGGTCCTAGACCCCACATGGAATGAAGGTCGTGCCACTGACTTTCAGAGTTCGGAGGAAGAGGCAGTGGTGAGACCGAGCCAACAGCGTAGCAAAAGAGGGAGCAGTGGGCAAAAGCAGAACACCCGCCGCCAAGAGAGTTCGCCTGCTACTGGCCACCGCCACCTGGGACAGAGCACCCCAAAGGCAGCTTCAAGGAGTTCCCTGGCATGGCAGTTCTTCAAACAATGTGCTGACGACAAGACCCGAGTGGTTTGCACGCTGTGCCATCAGAGCCTGAAGCGAGGCATTAACGTTCTGAACCTTAGCACAACCTGCATGACCAGGCATCTGCATGCAAAGCATGAACTGCAGTGGAGTAAACACCTTAAAAACAAGGAACTCACTCAGGCTCCCCCTGCAACCTCTTCTGCTGCTGCCTCGGCCTCTTCCTCCACCTCTGGAGGAACGTTGGCACCTGCCGCCCAGCAAACAGAGGATGTACCACCAACACCACCACCTCCATCACCAAACATCTCCACCATGTCACACGGCAGCGTTCAGCTCTCCATCTCACAAACATTTGAGAGAAAGCGTAAATTACCACCTAGCCACCCTCGATCCCTGGCCCTGAATGCCAGCATTTCTAAACTACTGGCCTATGAAATGCCGTCATTCAGGCTGGTGGACACAGACAGCTTCAAACAGCTCATGTCGCTTGCTGTCCCACAGTATGTTGTTCCCAGCCGCCACTACTTCTCCAAGAGAGCCGTGCCTTCCCTGCACAACCAAGTATCCGATAAAATCAAGTGTGCACTGCGCAACGCCATCTGTGGCAAGGTCCACCTAACCACAGATACGTGGACCAGTAAGCACGGCCAGGGATGCTATATCTCCCTAACTGCACACTGGGTAAATGTAGTGGCGGCTGGGCCCCAGGCGGAGAGCTCTTTGGCGCACGTCCTTCCGCCACCAAGGATCGCAGGGCAACATTCTTTGCCTCCTGTAGCCTCCTCCTCCTACTCGGCTTCCTCCTCCTCTTCTTCCACCTGCTCATCCAGTCAGCCACACACCTTCACCACCAACTTCAGCACAGCCCGGGGTAAACGTCAGCAGGCCATTCTGAAACTCATATGTTTGGGGGACAGGCCCCACACCGCGCAGGAGTTGTGGCGGGGTACTGAACAACAGACCGACGAGTGGTTGCTGCCGGTGATCCTCAAGCCCGGCCTGGTGATGTGCGATAATGGGCGAAATCTCGTCTCAGCTCTGGGACTAGCCGGTTTGACGCACATCCCTTGCCTGGCGCATGTGCTGAATTTGGTGGTGCAGAAGTTCATTCACAACTACCCCGACATGTCAGAGCTGCTGCATAAAGTGCGGGCCGTCTGTGCGCGCTTCCGGCGTTCACATCCTGCCGCTGCTCGCCTGTCTGCGCTACAGTGTAACTTCGGCCTTCCCGCTCACCGCCTCATATGCGACGTGCCCACCAGGTGGAACTCCACCTTGCACATGCTGGACAGACTGTGCGAGCAGCAGCAGGCCATAGTGGAGTTTCAGCTGCAGCACGCACGGGTCAGTCGCACTGCGGAACAGCACCACTTCACCACTAATGACTGGGCCTCCATGCGAGACCTGTGTGCCCTGTTGCGCCTTTTCGAGTACTCCACCAACATGGCCAGTGGCGATGACGCCGTTATCAGCGTTACAATACCACTTCTATGTCTCCTTGAGAAAACACTTAGGGCGATGATGGAAGAGGAGGTGGCCCAGGAGGAGGAGGAGGAAGAGGGGTAATTTTTAGCACTTTCAGGCCAGTCTCTTCGAAGTGACTCAGAGGGAGGTTTTTTGCAACAGCAGAGGCCAGGTACAAATGTGGCCAGACAGGGCCCACTACTGGAGGAGGAGGAGGAGGTGGAGGAGGAGGAGGAGGATGAAGCATGATCACAGCGGGGTGGCACCCAACGCAGCTCGGGCCGATCACTGATGCGTGGCTGGGGAGAAACGCAGGACGATGACGATACGACTCCCACAGAGGACAGCTTGTCCTTACCTCTGGGCAGCCTGGCACACATGAGCGACTACATGCTGCAGTGCCTGCGCAACGACAGCAGAGTTGCCCACATTTTAACGTGTGCGGACTACTGGGTTGCCACCCTGCTGGATCCCCGGTACAAAGACAATGTGCCCACCTTACTTCCTGCACTGGAGCGTGATAGGAAGATGCGCGAGTACAAGCGCACGTTGGTAGACGCGCTACTGAGAGCATTCCCAAATGTCACAGGGGAACAAGTGGAAGCCCAAGGCTAAGGCAGAGGAGGAGCAAGAGGTCGCCAACGCAGCTGTGTCACGGCCAGCTCCTCTGAGGGCAGGGTTAGCATGGCAGAGATGTGGAAAAGTTTTGTCACCACGCCACAGCTAACTGCACCAACACCTAATAATGAACGTGTTAGCAGGAGGCATCATTTCACTAACATGGTGGAACAGTACATGTGCACACCCCTCCACGTACTGACTGATGGTTCGGCCCCATTCAACTTCTGGGTCTCCAAATTGTCCACGTGGCCAGAACTAGCCTTTTATGCCTTGGAGGTGCTGGCCTGCCCGGCGGCCAGCGTTTTGTCTGAACGTGTATTCAGCACGGCAGGGGGCGTCATTACAGACAAACGCAGCTGCCTGTCTACAGCCAATGTGGACAAGCTGACGTTCATAAAAAAGAACCAGGCATGGATCCCACAGGACCTGTCCATCCCTTGTGCAGATTAGACATTTATAACTACCTCCCCTTAACCATATATTCTTGTACTCCAGGGCACTTCCTCATTCAATCCTCTTTTTTTAATTTTACCATTATATTGCGGGGCAACCCAAAGTTGAATGAACCTCTCCTCTGTCTGGGTGCCGGGGCCTAAAAATATCTGACAATGGCCTGTTCCAGTGGTGGGTGACGTGAAGCCTGATTCTCTGCTATGACATGAAGCCTGATTCTCTGCTATGGGACCTCTCTCCTCTGTCTGGGTGCCGGGGCCTAAAAATATCTGACAGTGGCCTGTTCCAGTGGTGGGTGACATGAAGCCTGATTCTCTGCTATGGGACCTCTCTCCTCTGTCTGGGTGCCGGGGACTAAAAATATCTGACAGTGGCCTGTTCCAGTGTTGGGTGACATGAAGCCTGATTCTCTGCTATGACATGAAGCCTGAATTTCTGCTATGGGACCTCTCTCCTCTGTCTGGGTGTCGGGGCCTAAAAATATCTGACAGTGGCTTGTTCCAGTGGTGGGTGACATGAAGCCTGATTCTCTGCTATGACATGAAGCCTGATTCTCTGCTATGGGACCTCTCTCCTCTGTCTGGGTGCCAGGGCCTAAAAATATCTGACAGTGGCCTGTTCCAGTGGTGGGTGACATGAAGCCTGATTCTCTGCTATGACATGAAGCCTGAATCTCTGGTATGAGACCTCTCTCCTCTGTCTGGGTGTCGGGGCCTAAAAATATCTGACAATGGCCTGTTCCAGTGGTGGGTGACATGAAGCCTGATTCTCTGCTATGACATGAAGCCTGAATCTCTGCTATGGGGCCTCTCTCCTCTGTCTGGGTGTCGGGGCATAAAAATATCTGAACAGTGGCCTGTTCCAGTGGTGGGTGACATGAAGCCTGATTCTCTGCTATGACATGAAGCCTGATTCTCTGCTATGGGACCTCTCTCCTCTGTCTGGGTGCCGGGGCCTAAATATCTCACAGAGGCCTGTTCCAGTGGTGGGTGACATGAAGCCTGATTCTCTGCTATGGGACCTCTCTCCAATTGATTTTTTTTTTGTTTTTGTTTTTTTATTCATTTCCCTATCCACATTTGTTTGCAGAGGATTTACCTACATTTTGCTGCCTTTTGCAGACCTCTAGCCTTTTCCTGGGCTATTTTACAGCCTTTTTAGTGCCGAAAAGTTCGGGTCCCCATTAACTTCAATGGGGTTCGGGTTCGGGTCGAGTTCGGATCCCGAACCCGAACATTTTCGGGAAGTTCGGCCGAACTTCTCGAACCCGAACATCCAGGTGTTCGCTCAACTCTACCCACTATACATTACTATATTGCCATTTTCCAATTGTGGTTGGGGTGAACCACAGCATAGTGAGAGCACCTGTCTGTGATTACAGGAAGGGTGAGCCACTATCTATACATCTTCTATATTTGGCAATGAACCCTCACTATTGCTCACCAAATATTGTAAAAAATCCACCTGTTCCCATTTCATTAGCAATGCAATATTGGCCACCAAATAATAAAGCTTCATATCCGGTACTTCCAAACCTCCTTGATCATAAACCCTTGTGAACCAAAGTAGTTTTTTTCCTAACTCTCTTACCCGCCCACAGTAGTTTATTAAACATTTTCTCCATTTCATTAAAAACAACCAGATTGTCGCTGTTTTTGCTTTTGTGATCAACAATAAACCATTAAAACAACCAGTTTATAATGCCTTGGACTGCCTTGCATACTGGTTCACTGGGTGGATACAGGTGCAGCCTGCCCCCATGCCAACATTATATGTGGTGCACAGGGGTGGATTAACTGCATGATAGGCCTGGGGCTGTCTACCCAACTTGGGCCCCTCCCTCCATTTTAGTTTAGTTTTTTTTTGTATGAAGAGGCTGCGGTGCTGCGCCACAGTCTCTTCCTAGGCCATATGACATCTTCAGACTGAAAAAAAATACCCCAAATTGGGTCCTAAACTGAAAAATTTGGTCGCCAAATTTAAAATACATATAATTATAATAAAAAAACACATGGAGGAGAATACAGCACCACATACCTCTTACATCCAGTGACATCTCCTGTCATGTAGACCTTCTCTTTCCTATTCTCCTCCATTTGACCCAGACCACCATGGCAAATTCTTTCAGCCACATCTCGTTAGATTTCTAAATTTTTCCATCAACCTTCTCATCCTGGTGTCCCCACAGTGTCATCCTACTGCCACCCCCAATACTGTGCCCGTTTTGCTCCCCAATGTCCAAGGTACTATACTGCTGAAAAAATTGTGACCCTAATAGTCATTTATCAAACTGGTGTAAAGTAGAACTGGATTTCCAAAAGAGCTGTCAAATATGAAAGGTGGAATCTGATTGGCTGCTATGAGCAACTAAGCCAGTTCTGCTTTACACCAGTTTGATAAATTACCCCAAATGTTCCTATAGTGTCCACAGCAGCTATAATGTCCCCTAGAGTGCCCCGAGTAATAATACCACTGTGGCGAAACCAACTTTGCCACTGGGTGGTGGAGAAGCCTGGTTGCCAGCCTCTTGCCCCAGGATTATGGGCCCTCTCATCAGCCCATGCTAAAGTAAAACCCCATGGCGATTTGACTGTGTTTGTGGCATCTGAGCGCTGTTTGGACATTTTGAGCACTCAGATCCAAGCCATCTGGGGATATTTTAAATGTCTATGTTACTGTAATGGTTGGGACATTGTATATTTAAGTAGTGATGTCTGTCCTATTGTCCCCACGTGTGTATTGGCGATTTCCCTTTGTCCTGAGAGATAATTGAATTACTCCTCGGTTGTCTCCAGGACAGAAGACATTGTGTATTCTCCTGCCTGTGATAATTACATCAACCCATTGTGTAAGGTAATTGTATCACAGGCAGAGGGGAGGATTATGTGTGGGAGTGTTTTACTGTATTGTACGTGTTTATTGGTTGTTTTTACAAAACCCTGTGGGTGGTACTAGTGTGTAACAATGTTATATAAGATCAATAAACACACAGCTCTGGCTGACCACTGCTTGACCCTTAACACGGAGCCTCGTCTCGTTCTTGGGGGGATTTACTGTATGCTGTTAGAAACTGATTGCTAGGAGTGTAAGCCGCTTGGGTGCGTTTCCTATTCGTCTGCTAGCAGCTATTCGTGAGGTTCCGTTCGGGAGTTTGGAGCATTCCCTTGTATGCCGTTACAACCACCCTCTATTGTGTTCAAGGTAATAATCCCTGTATAGTGTCCCCAAAAATAATAGAATTGCCCCTACAGTGCCTCCCCAATAGCAACACCCCCATATAGTAATTTCCACCACACTGCCCCATATAGTAATCCCCCCATAGTAATTTGCCCCACACAGTAATTTCCCCCAAACTGCCCCCATATAGTAGTTTGCCCCCACACAGTAATTTGCCCCACACTGCCCCTACATAGTAGATTCCACCACACTTCCCCCACATAGTAATTTCCACCACACTGCCCCCACATAGTAATTTCCCCTACACTGCCCCCACATAGTAATTTCTACCACACTGCCCCCACATAGTAATTTCCCCCACACTGCCCCCACATAGTAATTTCCCCCACACTCCCCCCACATAGTAATTTCCCCCAACATAGCAATTTCCCCACACTGTCCCCACACAATAGTTTTCCCCACACTGCCCCCACACAATAGTTTCCCCCACACTCCTCCCACATAGTAATTTCCCCCCACATAGAAATTTCCCCACACTGTCCCCACATAGAAATTACCCCACACTGTCCCCACATAGAAATTACCCCACACTGTCCCCACATAGTAATTTGCCCCCACACTGCCCCCACATAGTAATTTGCCCCCACATAGTAGTCCCTCCCATAATAATTTGCCCCCACACTGCCCCATATAGTAATTTGCCCCGAGCCCCCCCCCCCCATAGTAGTCCCTCCCATAATAATTTGTCCCCACACAGAAATTTGTCCCCACATAGTATTCCCTCCCATAATAATTTGGCCCCACAGCCCCCACATTCTTCCCCCCCATGTACTCAATGTCTCTTAATATGTCCTACTGTTTGCCCCCTACCCCCCACATGTCCCCCAAAGTAGGCACATGAAATAATAAAATAAAAAATGAAAAAAAATGAAAAGCTAAATACTGACCTATGTCCAGGGCCAAGCGCTTGCTCGCAGAGGAAGGTGGGATGAGGCAGTGCTGCGTCCAGGCACAGGCGCGCGATGACGTCATCACGCACGCCTGCGCCGGGATTTCAGGCCTGAAGCCTATGGCGGTGATCGGCGACGGGACAGGAAGCTATGTGCTCCCGTGCCCCGCCGCAGTATGTGGGCGTTCGGGTCGGCGTTGGGCCCCCCAGCGGTGCTGGGCCCGGGGCTGCTGACCCGTACGTCCCTACTGTAATCCGCCACTGGTGGTGCATACGTTATCCTTTGGCTAGAGGATTGTGCTGTGGATTCGACACATTTCAGTTGATGTAAAAATTCAATAGAACACCAATGTGAACAAAGACTAAGGTTCACATCATGGTATTATTGCATGATTTTATGATTAAGTTGCATTGTTTCTGCCACGGTTTGCCACAATTCTTACATAATTTGATGTTCTGTATATGCTGTTGTTCTGTATCAGTAATGCACTTCTCTTGTCCTTTATATATGACACTACACAGTGCCACATAACTAATCTTGTATACAGTTGCAAGAAAAAGTATGTGAACCCTTTGGAATGATATGGATTTCTGCCAAAATTGGTCATAAAATGTGATCTGATCTTCATCTAAGTCACAACAATAGACAATCACAGTCTGCTTAAACTAACAACATACAAAGAATTAAATGTTACCATGTTTTTATTGAACACACCATGTAAACATTCACAGTGCAGGTGGGAAAAGTATGTGAACCACTAGACTAATGACATCTCCAAGAGCAAATTTAAGTGAGGTGTCAGCCAACTGGAGTCCAATCAATGAGATGAGATTGGAGGTGTTGATTACAGCTGCCCTGCCCTATAAAAAAAACACACCAGTTCTGGGTTTGCTTTTCACAAGAAGCATTGCCTGATGTGAATGATGCCTCACACAAAAGAGCTCACAGAAGACCTATGATTAAGAATTGTTGACTTGCAAAAAGCTGGAAAGGGTTATAAAAGTATCTCCAAAAGCCTTGCTGTTCATCAATCAACGGTAAGACAAATTGTCTATAAATGGAGAAAGTTCAGCACTGCTGCTACTCTCCCTAGGAGTGGCCGTCCTGTAAAGATGACTACAATAGCACAGCCCAGACTGCTCAATGAGGTGAAGAAGAATCCTAGAGTGTCAGCTAAAGACTTACAAAAGTCTCTGGCATATGCTAACATCCCTGTTAGCGAATCTACGATATGTAAAACACTAATCAAGAATGGTTTTCATGGGAGGATACCACAGAGGAAGCCACTGCAGTACATAAAAAACATTGCTGCACGTTTAGAGTTTGCACAAGAGCACCTGGATGTTCCACAACAGTACTGGCAAAATATTCTGTGGACAGATGAAACCAAAGTTGAGTTGTTTGGAAGAAACACACAACACTGTGTGGAGAAAAAGAGGCACAGCACACCAACATTAAAACCTCATCCCAACTGTGAAGTATGGTGGTGGGGGCATCATGATTTGGGGCCGCTTTGCTGCGTCAGGGCCTGGACGGATTGCTATCATCGAAGGAAAAATGAATTCCCAAGTTTATCAAGACATTTTGCAGGAGAACTTAAGGCCATCTGTCCACCAGCTGAAGCTCAACAGAAGATGGGTGTTGCAACAGGACAACAACCCGAAGCATAGAAGTAAATCAACAACAGAATGGCTTAAACAGAAGAAAATACGCCTTCTGGAGTGGCCCAGTCAGAGTCCTGATCTGAACCCGATTGAGATGCTGTGGCATGACCTCAAGAAAGCGATTCACACCAGACATCCCAAGAATATTGCTGAACTGAAACAGTTCTGTAAAGAGGAATGGTCAAGAATTACTCCTGACCGTTGTGCCTGTCTGATCTGCAACTACAGGAAACGTTTGGTTGAAGTTATTGCTGCCAAAGGAGGTTCAACCAGTTATTAAATCCAAGGGTTCAATTACTGTTTCCACCTGCATTGTGAATGTTTACATGGTGTGTTCAATAAAAACATGGTAACATTTAATTCTTTGTGTGTTATTAGTTTAAGCAAACTGTGATTGTCTATTGTTGTGATTTAGATGAAGATCAGATCACAGTTTATGACCAATTTGTGCAGAAATCCATATCATTCCAAAGAGTTCACATACTTTTTCTTGCAACTGTATATACACGGTAATACTGCACAGTGCCATGTCTCTTGTCCTGTATATAGGACACTGCACAGTGCCACGTCTCTTGTCCTGAATATATGGACACTGCACAGTGCCACGTCTCTTGTCCTGTATATAGGACACTGCACAGTGCCACGTCTCTTATCCTGTATATAGGACACTGCACAGTGCCACGTCTCTTGTCCTGTATATAGGACACTGCACAGTGCCACGTCTCTTGTTCTGTATATAGGACACTGCACAGTGCCACGTCTCTTGTCCTGAATATATGGACACTGCACAGTACCACTTCTCTTTTCCTGTATATAGGACACTGCGCAGTGTCTTATCCTGTCCTGTATATATTGCAATGAACATTACCACTTCTCCTGTCCTGTATATGGACAATGCATAGTAAAACTTCTCTTGTCCTATATATTACACTGCACAGTACCATTTTTCCTGACCTGTGTATATTACAATGCACAGTACCACTTCTCATTTCCTGTATATATAGATACTGCTCAGTAACATTTCTTTTGTCCTATAAATATATATACACACATGAATATATTACACTTCACAGTACCATGTCTCTTGTCCTATATATATGGACAGTGCAGCGTCCCACTCGTGTACGGGGGCACTGCAAAGTTTGTCATATTCATGTTATTTGCATATTTCTGTAACTTAACAGTAAAATCCCTGTTAACAGGCTGTCAGGTGCACCACTCTTATTCCACCACTAGATGGAGATAGCACCATAGTCTATTTATACCACAGTTCAGGCCTAGTTAGGAGTTGGAGTAGTTGGAGTGGAAGAAGCTGGAGTGAGGAGCAGGGTGAAGGAGAGGACCCCCTCCTCTCAGCTCTCTTGGGCTCAAAGGCCCAGGGGAGCCAATTCGTTGTCTCAGTTGTCAAGCCAAGAAACAGGCAGAGGTGGGACCTTCTTCTACCATCTACTCTTCTGGAGTGCCAGGTGACTTTATCATTTCTATGTAAAAGACAAAGGAAGGACAATAGCCATGATACTAGGCTTTTAGGTGCCTTTGTACCAAGGTGAAAGTTTATTAGCTTCCGGCAGCCTCACCGTTACATCTGTTGTAGCACTTGGGTGTAGAAGATAAGGACCTAAACCACCGTTACAGAGATTAAAACAAGGCAAAGAGCTAAGTACCAGTGAGATGATACCTTTCATAATCTAGCAAGACTTGAGCCTGATACAGGACCACACATAAAGCCTGTTATAAGGGATTTACAGTATTCAAGCTCCATATACATGAGAGACTGTTTATATCTGAATGTAAATTACTGTCAAGACCATGCTTACAGTAAAGTTCTGAGTTGGATTTGAACCCTGTCTCCTTCTTCCACTGCCATACTGCAACCACTCTCATCATTTTGCACCACCAAGGTGCTGGTGTCACGATATTATCTAATTCAGGGGCCCAGCCGCACAACCACCCAGAAATCCAATCACCATCAAGGGCACCTCAATCACCATCTGGCCCGTGTCCCCTGTAGAAGAGTGTGCCCCGGAGAATTTGGTGCTGTTGTCCCCTTCACTGCAGCCCGGCCCAGGGAGCATCAAAACTGTAAGTAAAGAACGAACTGTTATTATTCCTCGGTACACCGTCACCTCACAAGTTGTACCCCTGTCGCCTGGGTCTTGCAAAAATTGGCGTCACAAACAGAATTCTGGAAAACAGTAATAAAACTGTGCACCAAAGTGGACTGCCTTATGTGAATGAGCCCCATTTGTTTTACCGTTTTATTGGGCCAAAGAGCTGTTTAAACTACTTAGAAAGTGCCTGAATGTGCTGTGCCAATGTTCAAATTTAAAATTGCACCGTTAAAACTTGTGAAATCGCTGACTTTTGTGGCACTAAAACTGCTTGCTGTGACTGAATTGACTTTTCTCTTGAACCCAAAATGGCCGCCGAAGGCCTTATTGTTTAATCTACTGCGCCATCCTTGTTCAATACACCCTGTTCGGCGGGAAAATTGAAAAAAGTGCGGGAAAATAATTTCTGCTGCGCCACCATAGACTTGATAATTTAATCGATTAATCGAGAAAAAACACCAAAATGACAAAAAAGGGGTTTATATGATTTTACTCAAAAAATTATGTTCAAAGGCTATATTTTAACAAATTTAGGAGTTACATAATTTAAAAAAAATTGCATTACAATGTAAAAAAGACAAGTTATGGGGGATCTGTGGATGACACTATTATTGGGGATCTGTGGATGGCACTGTTATGGAAGGGATCTGTGGATGACACACTTATGGGGGATCTGTGGATGACACACTGTTATGGGGGATCTGTGGATCACACACTGTTATAGGGGATCTGTCGATGACACTATTATGGAGGATCTGTGGATGACACTATTATGGGGGATCTGTGGATCACACACTGTTATGGGGGATCTGTGGATCGCACACTGTTATAGGGGATCTGTGGATGACACTATTATAGAGGATCTGTGGATGACACTATTATGGGGGATCTGTGGATGACACTGTTATGGGGGATCTGTGGATGACACACTGTTATGGGGATCTGTGGATGACACACTATTATGGAGGATCTGTGGATGACACACTGTTATGGGGGATCTGTGGATGACACACTGTTATGGGGGATCTGTGGATGACACACTGTTATGGGGCATCTGTGGATGACACTGTTATGGGGGATCTGTGGATGACACTGTTATGGGGGATCTGTGGATGACACTGTTATGGGGGATCTGTGGATGACACTGTTATGGGGGATCTGTAGATGGCACTGTTATGGGGATCTGTGGATGACACTATTATGGGGGATCTGTGGATGGCGTTGTTATGAGGGGATTTGTGGATGGCACTGTTATGGGGAGGGGGATCTGTGGATGGCAGTGGTACTGCTAAGGGGAGGGGGATCTGTGGATGGCACTGTTATGGGGAGGGGGATCTGTGGATGACACCGCTATGGAGGAATCTATGGATGACACTATATAGCATCTTATGCTATATGTGTCATCCACAGATCTCCTCCATAACAGTGTCTCCCAATACACCGGCCCCGCCGCTCACATCAGTATTCATATCTAAAGAGTATTCCTTAACTGGCAGTAACTTTTACTTGAACTTTAAATCAGCACTATGATCTTTATTACCTTACAAATACAACCACTTTATGAATGAAGCAGGCGCGTCACGTGAGTAAGTGACGTTACGCGGCCACCCGCTCTGTCTGTTACCGGAGCTTCATTGTAAAGTAATAAAGATGCGCTGATTTAAAGTTCAAGTAAAAGTTACTGCCGATTAAGGACCTGCAGGCATAGCGCCTGACCGCCCGCATAGCAACGAATCGGCCGATTATTCGATAACAGGATTCGTCGACAGGGCCGGCGCCACCAGTAAGGCGACTTAGGCAGTCGCCTAGGGCGCCATGCAGCAGGGGGCGCCCGGCGCCCGTTGCGGTAAAACAAAAAAATTGCTTATATAAGTTCGGACGGCCGGCGGCGCCCCTCATGCGGCGCCGCCTGAGCGGCTGAGGCTGAGCGCTTGCCGCTCAAAAGAATCCTGCCTGCGCCTGCTGTTGTTAATGTAGCGTGGCCGAGCTCTGTTCGGTCCGCGGTACAGGAGCTTTTGTTTCCTGTACCCGGCCGGACTGACAGGAAGTGCTCACTTAGTGTGCACTTCCTGTCAGTCCGGCCGGGTACAGGAAACAAATGCTCCTGTACCGCGGATCGAACAGAGCTCGGCCACGCTACACTAGAGGTGACAAGGGAGGGAGGGGGGGTGTAAAATGAGAGTGACAAGGGGGGTTGTAAAATGAGAGTGACAAGGGGGGGTGGAAATAATGAGTGACAAGGGGGAGGGGGGTGGAAATAATGAGTGACAAGGGGGAGGGGGGGTGGAAATAATGAGTGACAAGGGGGAGGGGGGGTGGAAATAATGAGTGACAAGGGGGAGGGGGGTGGAAATAATGAGTGACAAGGGGGAGGGGGGTGGAAATAATGAGTGACAAGGGGGAGGGGGGGTGGAAATAATGAGTGACAAGGGGGGAGGGGGGGTGGAAATAATGAAGTGACAAGGGAGGGGGGGAATAATGAGAGTGACAAGGGAGGGGGGGTGTAAATAATGAGTGACAAGGGAGAGGGGGGGGAAATAATGAGAGTGACAAGGGAGGGAGGGGGGGGAAGAGAGTGACAAGGGAGTCCCCAGAGCCAGACCAAGAGCCAGACTGCAGCCAGAGACCAGATCATCTTATTGTCCTGGTGGTAAGTAGACAATGCAATATGTTTATTATGTAATTGTTTAGTTATTAATACTACATTGGAAACTAATTTACCTCACATTTAGGGTCCATTCACACATCCGTGTGTGTTTTGCGGATCCACAAAACACAGACAGCGGCAATGTGCGTTCCGCACTTTGCGGACCGCACATTGCCGGCACTATTGCGGACAAGAATAGGACATGTTCTATTTTTTTCAGGATCGGAATTGCGGATCCGGGTCCACAGTTCCGGATCGGGGCCGCACGTATGGGTCCGCAATTCCGTTCCGCAAAAAGAGACGGCTACAAGAAGCTGGATTAACCCTAAGGGAAACATAGCAGTTCTTTTAATTTAAAAGTTGAGAAAGGGGTGGAACATGATATGGGCAGATCATCTGATAAGGGGGGGGGCGTAAATTTTTATCTTGCCTAGGGCGGCAAAAATCCTTGCACCGGCCCTGTTCGTCGACAACTAATCCCGTTATCGAATATTGTCGATAACTTTGATTAATCGTTGCAGCCCTAGTCTCCTTCTTCCACTACCATACTGCAGCCACTCTCATCATTTTGCACCACCAAGGTGCTGGCGTCACAATATTATCTAATTCAGGGCCCCAGCCGCACAACCACCCAGAAATCCAATCACCATCAAGGGCACCTCAATCACTACCTGGCCGGTGTCCCCTGTAATAGAGCGTACCCCGGAGAATCTAATGCTGTTCTCCCCTTCACTGCAGCCCAGCCCAGGGAGCATCAAAACTGTGAGTAAAGAACTAACTGTTATTATTCCTTGGTACACCATCACCTCACAAGTTGTCCCCCTGTGGCCTGGGTGTTGCATATATATGGACACTGCACAGTACCATGTCTTTTGTCCTGTGTATATGACAATGCACAGTAACACTTCTCTTGTCCCATATATATATATATATATATATATATATTACACTGCACAGTACCATGCATCATGTCCTATATATACACGCTCCCCATATGAGACAGCCACAGGGATTGGCTGATAGCGATAGTAAGCCGAAACCGAGGGTTTAAATGCCCAGACCCCGCCCCCAACATTTGAACCTGCTAGTTTCCCCTGAAGACGCCGAATCGCTCGGCGAAACATGTAGGGAAGCAGGCTTTCAGCTTTTAGGCAGGAAGGTCATATAGGGAATTTGAATTGATACATGTGGGCACTGAGTGCGCGGCTTCAGCCCTTCAGGGTCACTTTAGCTTAGAAGTGAATCACATTTCAGCAATATAGATTGTCATCCCGTGTATGACCAATTCCTGATAGTTTTAATTGTTTGATCCCTAGACTCATATGTTCTTTTTAGTTGCAAAATAATAAAGATTAATTTTAATATACTGCCGGTGAGGCTGCAATAACACGCTAAGGTCCTAGAGACCACCTGATTTTTCTTCTCCTGCTCGATTTATTAGCGTGGCAACCTCCTGTGGGATCCATTTGTTTGTTAATAAAGGTATATAGAGGGGCTTATTCGCCCAATCCAACATAGGATCTGCAATCCATGCCAGTTTTGGCGGTCACACTGTCCCGCTGCTGAGCTTCTGGACATATACTGTATCACTATATTCACCCACAAAACAAGCCTGATTGAGATACACATGTAATGATATGGCAGGGTTCCTCTCCAATCAACTGAACAGTCAAACCTTCCTATCTGAGGCCAATATAGTGTTCTCCAGTGACAATCTCCCATTAAACTGACGAGATATCTCCCAGGCGTTTAAAGAGATCAACCAGACCTATAAGAGATATATTAGATCTCTATGGGAGATTACCAGCCTGGAGACATACCTACAACAAAAAATTGTGTACAGAGGTATGCGAATACGCATTACCCCTAATGCACATCAGGGGGACACTGACTTCGTGAAAGGGTGGGAGGACCTACTCACAGATAACTCCCTACGGATGCAGGCATATATATGCGATTATGAAAAAAAGCTCCTAACGAAATTGGCCTCACAATTAGAAAAAGAAATAGGAGATATACAAACCTTTCGGACTCAGCAAGAGTTTCCCATACTTGAAAATAGACTTCAAAAAAACATAGAGAACCTACAAACTGAAATAAAAGAGAGGAAGCACAAAAAGTACTAAGAGATAGAAGAGATTTTGAGACTGGATACATTTATAATAGTACGAAGAGTAATAAGCCCTTCTACCCTAGAAGAACGGAACAGAGAGACTACACCGACATCTCAGAATCTGATATCTCAGAGCCAGAGGGCAATACGAGATATCCTCAAGCAGGTACGAAAAGGAGAAATAGGTACTATAGAGGAGGAAATCAAACCAAAAAACACCCACAGAATCCAGGGGACATTGTGGGACCCAATCCGAATCAGAAATGGCACAATACACCTCTGATGATTCAGACGCCCATTATACAAGATGGAAATACACAACTGATGACCTCCTCCTTGCCATCTATATCCTCTTCCTCCTCACTACATGGGGCACAGGGAGCCATGTCACAAATGCCAGCACCAGGGAGCAATGCTATGGCACCGTCTTTTTTAGCGCCAGGGATACAATTAAGAGACAGAGACAAGTGGGGTTACAACCAGCAGAAAATATAGAGAGCAGCAATAAATTGCAGATTATCAATATGTCTAGAATAGATCTAGGACCCCAATATGAATCTCTACTCAGTAAGGGACTCTCCTTTACCCCGACTGCAGGATTTAACTGCTTTACTTGGATAAAAGACGTCAATTTATTTGCTAGGAATAGTGTTGAGCGCGAATATTCGAATTTCGAATTTTTTTCTCGAATATCGCAATTTCGAGATTTCGCGAATATTTAGAATATAGTTCCAAATATTCGCGAAATCGAATATTCGTATTTTTATTCGAAAAAAAATTCGTACGATTATTTTAATCTTATGATTTTTTTTTTTTTTTCTATGACTATGGCTAGGCTAATATGTGTATTTTACGAAATTTCTTAATATTGCTCTAACTTCGTCTTTTAGAATATTCGTAATATTCTAAAAGACGGAGTTAGAGCAATATTCCGAATATTCTAAAAGACGAAGTTAGAGCAATATTAAGAAATTTCGTAAAATACACATATTAGCCTAGCCATAGAAAAAAAAAAAAAATCATAAGATTAAAATAATCGTACGATTATTTTAATCTTATGATTTTTTTTTTTTCCTATGACTATGGCTAGGCTAATATGTGTATTTTACGAAATTTCTTAATATTGCTCTAACTTCGTCTTTTAGAATATTCGTAATATTCTAAAAGACGGAGTTAGAGCAATATTCCGAATATTCTAAAAGACGAAGTTAGAGCAATATTAAGAAATTTCGTAAAGTACACATATTAGCCTAGCCATAGGAAAGAAAAAAAAAATCATAAGATTAAAATAATCGTACGATTATTTTAATCGCATATTATTCGCGAAAAATTAAATAATTACGAATATTCGATTTTGACGAAAATAATAAGAATATTTATTCGAATATTCGCGAAATATCGCGAAATCGAATATGGCACCTCCCGCTCATCACTAGCTAGGAAACTAGCGCTGCATAAAGAATTCAAGGAAAAGGAACGACAAGACCCAGGCAGGAAAGAACGGGAGGCATTATCTGTTTTAGAAGATCTACATAGAGAGGGCAGAGGTGAAGTGTTCACCCTTACTGCCCCCCTAACGAATTTGAGTCCTAAATCAAGGTACACCCCTCCCTTCTCAGGATATGCCAATGTGGAGACTTTTGTAAACCTAGTGACTAGGGACCTAGAGAGAATCAGGACTAAAAAGAGTGATGTAAATAACAATCTAACGTCAGACGAGCAGGGGGTAATGGAGGACCTGATCAAAAAAGATGGAATAGTCATCAAGCCCTCGGACAAAGGGGGGAACATAGTCATATTAAAACAAAATGACTATGTAGATATGGTTATGAGACTATTGAAAGATAAAAAAACGTACAAGAAATTAGACTCCAACCCCACAACAAAATATAAATTAGAACTAGAGGCTCTCTTAAAAACAGCAAAAGGAGAAAACCTGATATCCAAAGATGAGTTTAAGATCTTATTTAATGCGAATCCCACGACCGCTACCTTCTACGCGCTACCGAAGGTGCACAAAAAACGGGACCCAATACCGGGCAGACCAATCGTGTCCGGGAATGAAAGTATGTGCGAAGGAATTAGCACATATGTCGACCTGTTCATTAGCCCCTTCGTTGAAATCCTCCCGTCCTACATCAAAGATACATTGGACCTGGTAAGAAAATTAAAGGACATCCAAATAGGCCCAACTACACTTATAGCGAGCCTCGACGTCGAGGCTCTATACACGAGTATAGAGCATGAAAAGGGGATAGGTGCGGTCAAGCACTATCTGTACACCAAAGGGACACATTTCTATAATCACAATGATTTTGTTATTCACCTTCTACGTTTTCTTCTCACACACAATTATTTTATGTTTGATGGCACTTATTATTTGCAGACACACTGTTTGGCGATGGGGACGGTTTGCGCACCCAGTTTCGCCAATCTATTTTTAGGGTGGTGGGAAGATCAACACGTTTTCACAGAAGAGAATACAGAGTACACGGATTTAATTTCTTATTGGGGTCGTTATATAGATGATATTTTAATTTTTTGGGAGGGTACGGTCACAGAATTCACTGAATTTATAGACAAACTCAATGATAACCAGCTAGGTCTACTATTTACCATGGATATCCAAATGGAGAGCATTAGCTTCCTGGATCTTAAAATCATCTTGGATGGGGAAGGAGGTATCAAAACGGAAGTCTACAGGAAGCCTACGGCGTCAAACAGCTTTCTACATTGGCAAAGCCATCATCCTTTGCCGTTAAAAAGAGGCATCCCCGTAGGCCAATATTTGAGGGCCCGGCGAAATTGCTCGAATGAGGAGGCCTTTCAAAAAGAGAGCAACGACCTCTACTGTAGATTTCGTATGAGGGGCTATCCCAAGAAGGTCCTGCACCGAGCATACAACAGAGCCGTCAATACCAACAGAGACGAATTGCTTTATAAAAAGCAAACAGTAGGAGATAGGGTCGTTAGATGCATAGGCACATTTGATGTGCAAAACAAAAAGGTCCGCGAGGTTCTCCAAAAACATTGGCATATCCTGAGAATGGAGAAAAATATTTGTAAACTGGGATTCGATAAAACGTAACCTTTACTAGGTCAATTAAAATAGTTGTCACACTGGGTGAGAGACGACATAGACAACACTTACAACAGTAAATTCCTCCACTGCATCAATTCATATTCATATTCCATTTGGAAATAATAAAAAAGAGAAAAAAATGGGTGGATCTCACCTCGTCTGGGCGGGGTCCGACTGTGGAGGATGGTCCTGGCAATGGTCTTACCTTGGACCTGTGTGACCAGGTGCTAGTGTGGTGTTGGCACGATGTTATATCCTGCACGGCCGTATTATGGCTTTCCTGCCTGCCTAGGGGGATAGGGACTCGTAACAAACCTGCCTACCACAATGGAGCACCCGCCCCGACAGGGGCGACCCCACACCGAGCCTTTCCCTCAGTATGGGTCTTAATCCTATCAAGCCCTAACTACAACGCCCTACATGCCATGTTTCTGTCACTTCTGGACATCATCAGGGGACTTCATATGTATATTCCAGGGCAACTACAAATAGAAGTTACAAACAAACACTCAATATAGGTCACCAGTATTTGAGCACCGCACGCAACGTGGCTAATCAACAGCCGCAGTTTACTTACTCAGAATCAAGGTGGTTTTAGCCTCGTATTCTTAGGACAAGATGATGGATAGATCTTGTCCACACTGATGCAGGGGAAGTGTCCCTTGTCAGTCCGTGTCTCACCCAAAGTAACGGTGATTTGGGTGAGCAATGGGTGGTTATTAGCCGCCTCCTCTTATACCCCTACTCCCGATGTGTGTACGCCCCCCGTAATCATTTGACTCACCTGTCCAGGTATCGCAGAGCATTTGTGATTCGGCGTGGAACGCACGCCACTCGCGTGCGTTCCACCGGACCGGAAGTCAACGTCACATGATGCGGCTGAACCGGAAGTGAGGTCAGAGCCGAGGTCAGAGCGTTGCCAGTTGCATAGCAACTACTAGGCTCATGACGCTTGGCCCTATTAGCAGACACAGTCGCATAGCAGATATAATTTGGCATGACATCCGAAACAGGCTCTCCCCCCATGGATGCTAGCCGATTGTTGGGCCAAGGACCCTATTCTGTATTCATATTGTGATATTATATTTTTTATAATAGGCGGTTACTACTTCCACTCTTTCCTCCCTCCGCTCAGATCTGTGTAGGATGACCCCAGATCAGGAGCACATGGGATGTGACGGTGGATACAGTCAAAAGTATAATATCATAATATGTAGTCCACCAGATAAAGATGTTGTCACATTCAAACCATTAGCGTAGTGGACGTGACGGTGGATCCATCCAAAAAAAATATAATATCACAATATGAATACAGAATAGGGTCCTTGGCCCAACAATCGGCTAGCATCCATGGGGGAAGAGCCTGTTTCGGATGTCATGCCAAATTATATCTGCTATGCGACTGCATTTATGAAAATGACAGGCAAGTCATCATGTGTCTGCTAATAGGGCCAAGCGTCATGAGCCTAGTAGTTGCTATGCAACTGGCAACGCTCTGACCTCGGCTCTGACCTCACTTCCGGTTCAGCCGCATCATGTGACGTTGACTTCCGGTCCGGTGGAACGCACGCGAGTGGCGTGCGTTCCACGCCGAATCACAAATGCTCTGCGATACCTGGACAGGTGAGTCAAATGATTACGGGGGGCGTACACACATCGGGAGTAGGGGTATAAGAGGAGGCGGCTAATAACCACCCATTGCTCACCCAAATCACCGTTACTTTGGGTGAGACACGGACTGACAAGGGACACTTCCCCTGCATCAGTGTGGACAAGATCTATCCATCATCTTGTCCTAAGAATACGAGGCTAAAACCACCTTGATTCTGAGTAAGTAAACTGCGGCTGTTGATTAGCCACGTTGCGTGCGGTGCTCAAATACTGGTGACCTATATTGAGTGTTTGTTTGTAACTTCTATTTGTAGTTGCCCTGGAATATACATATGAAGTCCCCTGATGATGTCCAGAAGTGACAGAAACATGGCATGTAGGGCGTTGTAGTTAGGGCTTGATAGGATTAAGACCCATACTGAGGGAAAGGCTCGGTGTGGGGTCGCCCCTGTCGGGGCGGGTGCTCCATTGTGGTAGGCAGGTTTGTTACGAGTCCCTATCCCCCTAGGCAGGCAGGAAAGCCATAATACGGCCGTGCAGGATATAACATCGTGCCAACACCACACTAGCACCTGGTCACACAGGTCCAAGGTAAGACCATTGCCAGGACCATCCTCCACAGTCGGACCCCGCCCAGACGAGGTGAGATCCACCCATTTTTTTCTCTTTTTTATTATTTCCAAATGGAATATGAATATGAATTGATGCAGTGGAGGAATTTACTGTTGTAAGTGTTGTCTATGTCGTCTCTCACCCAGTGTGACAACTATTTTAATTGACCTAGTAAAGGTTACGTTTTATCGAATCCCAGTTTACAAATATTTTTCTGCATTATTTGGGTGTAATTATATGCCACTTACAGCAACTAGTAAGAGTGGTATACATAAATTGTTATATCCTGAGAATGGACTAGGATCTGAAGCAGGTGCTCCCTGAGAAGCCAAGCATAACGTACAGACGAGGCCCCAATTTAAAAGAATTGTTGGTTCGAAGCCATTTTCAGAGGAAATCTAAGAGCAAGGGAACATGGCTCAAGACTGTAGGATCCTATCCGTGTGGATCGTGCAGTTTTTGTAAATACATGATCCCCAGAAGAGAGTTCCTGAACCCACAAAACGGGCGAACCTTTAAAATCCGGGAATTTATAAACTGCAAAAGTACTGGAGTAGTGTACTGTATACAATGCGAGTGTGAAAAATTATATATTGGTAAGACTGTCCAAGAATTGAGGAGGAGGCTCTCCAAACACTTTAGCATACTCAACATCAGCGAGGAGACGCCACTATCTAGACATTCACAAGAATGTCATAGTGGTAAGACACAAGGCTTGAAGGTGTGGGGGATACAGAAGGTACGGAGCTCTCCTAGGCAGGGCAGTGTGGACCGTAAATTACAGCAAGAGGAGGCGCGGTGGATATACCGCCTCCATTCTCTGGCCCCTAATGGGCTGAATGAAGGATTCACCTTCACATCCTTTTTGTAAATATTAGAATAACTGGCTTATTTGGTCTTTTGTATAAAATCGAGATAATTAAAATGATCTCTGAATGAAGTCAACCACTGGGATCAGAATAATTTGTTTCCTAAATAAAATTTGGGGGCAGGGGCTAGATTGCGCCAAATTAAGGGGATATAGGCATATATTAAGTACTATTGTTCAGACAATAGATGTCATTTCTTACCTGGGGAGGTGTCGTCTGTCTCGCGGGTGGTCTCCCGACTGTTGGATAAAAATTGTCCTGGTTGCTGGCTCCTTGGCAGGATAGGGGTCCATCTGTAAGAGAAAATGAGCATAAATAAATAATTAAATACACATCTAATACAAAAGCTAGATCTAGGATAACTATGCCAAATCTGGCGCACAGGGGCATATCAATAACATTGATATGAGACATATGCAGAATATAGTGGGGGTCACGAGTACTCACCCCTAATTCAGATACCTAACGAGAGTGGGACATGCCCCAGGCTTATATGCATATGGTCGCCAGACACGGTGCACTATTGTAAACCCCTCATATCAAGTTCAAAATTGTATATGTAGATCGATAAAGCAATGCAATCTGCAACATATTTAATTCTTACCCTATTAAATATAATAGAACTTCTATATAGTGGACATTAGGTTTAGGGATATAAAGTAATTGTTTGCCCTCACCCAAGGTGCAGAATGTCCCTGAATGGACCTGATATGTAAGATAGAGGTGTGCATGGATCCTTATGAGAATACAAGTCCGGACGAAATGTAGTATACTGTCAGGATGCGAGGAGCTATCACCCGGAGCATGCGCGATGATCTGGAAACAGGACCGGG
Source organism: Bufo bufo (assembly GCF_905171765.1). Classification (NCBI taxonomy): domain Eukaryota; kingdom Metazoa; phylum Chordata; class Amphibia; order Anura; family Bufonidae; genus Bufo; species Bufo bufo. Next base: position 448,090,531 of record NC_053393.1, on the reverse strand, counting down.
ACAACAAGAAGCATTGCGCATGCGCGAAAAGATGCGACTCTAGACTGACATCAGTGCCGGCAAGGCGCATGCGCCGCGCATCGTGGGTGAGGTCACAGGCATATAGGTTACGACCACAGGGAAGCCCGGCCTCAAAGTAGGAGGGCACAGATGACGCGGACACGCTCCCCATATGAGACAGCCACAGGGATTGGCTGATAGCGATAGTAAGCCGAAACCGAGGGTTTAAATGCCCAGACCCCGCCCCCAACATTTGAACCTGCGAGTTTCCCCTGAAGACGCCGAATCAGGTGGTACTAGAGACCACCTGATTTTTCTTCTCCTGCTCTATTTATTAGCGTGGCAACCTCCTGTGGGATCCATTTGTTTGTTAATAAAGCTATGTATATGGACAGCGCACAGTAACACTTATCCTGTCCTGTATATATTACAAAACACAGTACCATGTCTGTTGTCCGTTATATCTGGACACTGCATAGTACCATTTCCCCTGTCATGTATTTATTTTGGGGTGCGGGGTCTGTACCTGCTTTGGAGGTCTGTTTTTACTTTGGAGTGTGCAGCGTGTACCTGTTTTGGAGGTCTGGGGATTGTATTTATTCTGGGATCTGATTTAGTCTGGGGACTGTATTTAGGCAGGGGTTAGTATTTTAGAGTCTGGTCTGTATTAATTTAGAGGTTCTAGTCTGGGTCTTTATTTAATCTAAGGCCTGTAGATATTATGGAGTCTGGTCTTGTGTCTTTAGAAGATCTGTATTTATCTTGATCTTTGGGGGGGTCCGTATTTATTTTAGATTGTGGGGTCTGTACCCATTATTTTTACAGTCTGGGGACTATTCAATCTGCCATCTGTAATTAGTATTGGGTCTCTATTTATGCAGGAGGACTGTATTTTAGAGTAAATTCGGTATAAGTTTAGGGGTCTGATCTAGGTATTTATTGACTCTAGAGTATGTGTTTATTTTGGAGTCTGGTCAGGGGTCAGTATTTGTTTTGGGTGTCGGCTCGGGAGTCTTTAATATGTAGTATGGTATCTGTATTGTTTTAAGGAATCAGTATTGTAGGGAATAGTATGAGTTTGGTTTCAGGTCTGTTTTTATTTTGTGGTCTGTTATGTATTTAATTTGTGGTCTTTTATTTACATTGATGTCTGTACTTATTTTGGGGTCTAGGGTCTGTATTTATTCTGGAGGTTGAGACTGAACACACTTTGGAGTCTGGTGTGGGGTATAGTTAGATTTTTTTTTTAAGGGGTGTGATACAGGAGTCATATCCACTACTTGTGATTATTTTAATGATATTTGAAGAACAATGCCTCCTGTATGTAAAACAGTAGGCATAAGTTAAAAATTTCTGTACTTCACCTAACACATTCTGTAAGTTGGAATATCTCAGGTATATCTACTGAAAAGTAGTGCTAGAGCCTGAGGAGCTAAGTAACCACTGGACACCAGGTACTTTCTATGAAAGATTTTTTTTCCCCAGCTATCTTCTCTGCCCCTTCCCCTATCGCCTACTGTGTGCCACCTGCTCCAACCTAGGGAGTCCCTTTGTCTTTACAACTCCCCTCTGCCAGCTTGCATCCACCACCTTGCATCAACTCCTGTCATTGCTGTCCTCCTCTTTGCAGGTAGTGGTACACGCATGAGGGAGAATGGGGTTCAACAGGTCTGGAATCCCTCCCGGACATGTTTTCTTATTATTTTAACTAGGAAGTAATCTGCTAAATGTGATTTTCATCATGCAAAATACTCACAGCTTCTCACTCCTATCTACTTCTGCTGCATTACATTAAGTTCTGACATGGGCCTACATATGGAGTCACTTAGATTTTTTTTTCAGGGCCACTTTAAAAGGGTTTTCCGAGATTTTATAACTGATGACCTATCCTTAGGAAAGTCTCACAGTATCTTTGCATACATATACATTTATTAAACAGATAAAACAATCAATTTAAAACCACCTTGATGAATAACCATGTTCCCATTAACATACAAAAATGCGGCGCTCACGCATATATCAAGATAAAACTGGAGTACTCCAATTAAAATGACCTCTTTGCTCTCCAAAAACTTGTTTTGTATACCAATAATTCCTCTGGTATTTAGAACATATAGCCAGTTACTTGAATCAGTCGGACTCTACTAATGTCATGTAAATTAGAAATAACGTTACCAGTAGTTGGAACCCTACTGGTTCGTGGAATTATGTCCTTGTACAATCGCTGAAGTTTTCGGATGTTCGAAGTTACGCGCTCAAACAGCGCTTGTTCCTGCCTCGCTTCCCGATGAACAAACTGTGAGTCACCGTGGCCTCCCACGTGACCAGCCGAGGGAGCGGATGCTGCGATCCGCAGGCCGCAGTGATGCAAGACGTAGCTGGTGTAGCAGAGTTTTGTGAGTATAACAAACTTCTGTAGATATAGCAGAGTTAAATCGGTATAGTGAAAACTCTGGTCCGTCCCGATACTGTTTGGCCGTGCTCAAGTTTCAATTCACACAGGCCCAAAACAAAAATGTCGGTGTAATTTCTCTGCAGCAGACAACAGAAAACGTTCAGAGAGCTGGACGCATTTCGGAACTATGTTCCTTCCTCAGTAGTAAATTATATAATGGTTAAATAGGGACATATTGGTTATGCTATTTATACTCTCTTTAAGTATACTATAAAACATGGACTGGAATATACAATCTTTCACACTGGTTGCCCTTATCATTAACAGCTGTAATTAATACTCATATTTATGGACTGATGTTTACATAAAGATTAAATACATAATAAATAAAAAACAATATATGAAAAAAAAAATATGAAAAGGATAAAAAATGAAAAATAAATAAAAATAAAAGAGGACTAAAGACATGGAAAATTTGGTGGCTTGTTCTAGGGGAGATTAGGTAGAGAAAAAAAGAGGTTGAGTGGATCTACCAGGGCACAGTGCCCTGGAGCAAGGCACCAGGAGGGTGGAGAAGGTTATAGTGGTGGTAGAGTAGGATTAAATGGCACCACAATCTAGGTACCGTTCAATGGAAATTGAGGGAAGGCAGCACAAGTGTTAAGGGAAATTGAAAAAAAGAATTTTTCATTCCCAATAGAAAAAAGACAGATAGTGGGTGAACTTGGTCTGGTGGTACCATAAAGAATGAATCCAACCGTAACCTGGTTCAAAAGAAAACACTATTAGAGGCGCCACTCCCAAAGGATGTAAAGAAAGTGAGTCAAGTGATCACACACCCCCATCTCAGGAGGATGGTCGTTATATAAATTGTTCTTTCTAGAGGTTTTGGATGGAAGTGTTCAAGATGTGATTACTCACTTAACAGGGGGGGATAGTCACAGGATGAAGCTCAAGACACCCGTGACTAACTGCCCCCCTGGCCAGGATCGCATATCAGGTGATACCAATTGATGGCAGCCGACAACCAAGGCTTCTGATCAATGTAGTTTATTACAATAAAAGCTGGCCCAACGCGTTTCGGAGGTCTCACAGCCCTTCTTCTTCAGGGGTCTTTATACAGGATCACCTATCCTTTAGGAGAAGTTTCCTTACTGTTGCATGATAAGATTTCTTTGATTTCCCATTTAAAACCGTTAGTTGTTGAAGTTACTTCCTTGATATTCCTCTCAACAGCCACATCTGAAAAAAACTTTCAAGTTGGACCAGGGAGTTATTATGGATTTTGATTTGTTTTTCCTTATTGTCGGTGCCACCTTGAGTCCCAAATTTGGTGCTCAGGTGTAGATTATTGGAGGCTGGGCTGAGAGTTTGGGGACAAGCTGTTTATCTGCCTTTAAACGGTAAAATAATTTTAGACATAATTTCGTCCTTCTCAGTCGTCACAGGGGCCATCTTTGGCTTAAAGAAGGATGCTCTGTCTAGTTGTCTTACCTTCTCTATCGATTCATTAAGGAGTTCTTCCGAATAATGTTTTGAAAGAAATAGCATTTTCATAGTTTGTGCCTCTTTCTCAAATTGCTCTGATTTTGTACAATTTTTTTTTAGGCGCCTAAACTGGCTAAATAGCACGTTTAAGAGCCATCCAGGAAGATGTGACAACTTGTATTGAGGATGAAACTATTTTTTGCTACATCTTTTTGGTAAGTACTGCACACAAATGTCCCTTGGTTCTTCTCTATCTTGAGACCTAAGAATTCCACTGTTTGTGTATTGATGTTGGGTGTAAACTTTAAATTATATTGTTTAACATTAATCTGGTCTATGAATTGTACTAAAGACTGATGGGAACCCTCCCAAATTATTAAAATATCATTAATATAGTGCCGCCATAGGACCAAGTCCGCCCCAAGCTTTGGGGTGATGGTGTCCTGCTCCCAAGCTGCCATGAACAGCCTGGCATAGCTTGGGGCAAACCTGGTGCCCATGGCGGTGTCCGTGATCAGTAAATAATAACAAAAAGAAAAAGAAAAATAATTGTGAGTACAAAATTAATACCTTACTGTGGGTAGCACAGGGAGTCGATGCCAGGCTGTGTATCAGCACATCGACCTCCCCTCCACCTTCCCCCCCCCTCCCTGTATCCCCTAGAACAAGCCACCGAATTTTCCATGTCTTTTATTTTTATTTATTTTTCATTTTTTATCCTTTTCATATTTTTTTTTCATATATTGTTTTTTATTAATTATGTATTTACTCTTTATGTATACATCAGTCCATAAGTACGAGTATTAATTACAGCTGTGAATGATAAGGGCAACCAGTGTGAAAGATTGTATATTCCAGTCCATGTTTTATAGTATACTTAAAGAGAGTATAAATAGCATAACCAATATGTCCCTATTTAACCATGATATAATTTACTACTGAGGAAGGAACATAGTTCCGAAATGCGTCTAGTGTGTATGTGACCCAGCTCTCTGAACGTTTTCTGTTGTCTGCTGAAGAGAAATTACACTGACATTTTTGTTTCGGGCCTGTGTCAATTGAAACTTGAGCACGGATAAACAGTATCGGGACGGACCAGAGTTTTCACTATATCGATTTAACTCTGCTACATCTACGGAAGTTTGTTATACTCACAGAACTCTGCTACACCGGCTACTTCTTGCATCACTGCGGCCTTCAGTGTGCTACACCAATACGGATCGCAGCATCTGCTCCCTCGGCTGGTCACGTGGGAGGCCACGGTGACTCACAGTTTGTTCATCGGGAAGCGAGGCAGGAACAAGCGCTGTTTGAGCGTGTAACTTCGAACATCCGAAAACTTCAGCGATTGTACAAGGACATAATTCCACGAACCAGTAGGGTTCCAACTACTGTACTGGTAACGTTATTTCTAATTTACATGACATATGGCTATATGTTCTAAATACCAGAGGTGTTATATATACCAGAGGAATTATTGGTATACAAAACAAGTTTTTGGAGAGCAAAGAGGTCATTTTAATTGGAGTACTGCAGTTTTATCTTGATATATGCGTGAGCGCCGCATTTTTGTATGTTAATGGAAACATGGTTATGCATCAAGGTGATTTTAAATTGATTGTTTTATCTGTTTAATAAATGTATATGTATGCAAAGATACTGTGAGCCAGCCGAATTGAGTATGTAATCATTACATTCAGCTGTTGAGCTAGCCCTACAAGGCATTGTGCCTGGATTACCAGTGAATTTCCTGGTGACGGACTCCATCAGGCAGGTTTAGAACAGGAGTTTAGCCTACTGGAGTGCGTCTTTTAAACAGTGGCCACGCTCAGTGGCGTAACTACCATAGCGGCAGACCATGCGACTGCTATGGAGCCCAGGGCAAGAGGGAGCCCAGTCTTAGTTGGGATTATCTCCTCTTCGACTGGAGGTGAAAACTTGGAGAGGACTCTACCCTCTAAAGGAACAACTTTTAGCAAATGAGGCAGTGGAAAAATGGCCCAAAGGGCATTGAAAAGGGTTTTACGCAGAAACCCTTCTGTCCTGTGTGGGGGGCCTGGTTTGGTCCTTGCTATGGGGCCCTTACTTCTCTATGTACAGCACTGGCCATGCTATAGTAGAAACATAGAAAGACACATGGACCCTGATAAAAATTACTTATTCCATGCAGATTATTATTTTCTTCCAGGTACATAGAGATTTAGATTTCATTCGAGATGAAACAGAACGGCCAGTCCTCGGGAATTAACTGCATTTTCTTTCAAATGTCTGATCCACCTATTGGGAAGTGTTAAGTACATTACACCAAGTCACAATAAATGACATGATTTGACACTTTTCTCCTTCAGCTAAAGATCCACAAGCAGCCTTTTAACAAGATGAGGGCATGTGGGAAAAAGAAAGCTAATATATGGGATAAATCACTTTAAAAATAAATCTCTTTAATTGGCATAATCCTCCCCCATTCGCTCTTAAAATAATGTACATGTCCTCGTTTTCAAAGCAAATGATCCCAAAAAAACTTTTGCTCGAAATCTGGGCACTGTATACATATAATCTAATGGCTGTCTTTAGAGATGAGTGAATCGAATCTCACGATTTAACCTGAAATAGTGTAAAAAGAAAAAACAAAAAAAATGCTAACTTACTGTCTCCATTTGCTCGCGACGGGCCGCCAGCCACCATCTTGATTGAAGATCTTGGCCGAAATCCCATCCCATCCCGGCCGGCGTGATGGCGTCATCTCGCGAGATTTCGGTCCAGATCTTCAAGCAAGATGGCGGAGGCCAGCCCGTCGCGAGTAAATGGAGGCGGTAAGTTGGATTGAAAAAAAATATATATGTTAATTTTACACTCAGATGCAGGGGGTTAATGTATGAACACGGCATCTGAGGGAGTACAATGATGGGAAGCAGTGCTATCGCAGCTCCCTGTCATTGGACCCGCTACTTACAAAAAAATGCACTTTGTGACGAAGTAATTTGTCACAAAGCGCATTTTTTGTAAAATTCGGCGAATCAGCCGAATCAAACTTTTAAATATTTCGCTCATCTCTAGCTACCTTTATATAGTGAGCAGGAAATAACACTGCAGCGTCTGTACAAAAACATGCCTGCTACAAGAGTGTGCTGCTGATAGACCTAATGTAGTAGATATTCGTACTGTGTAAAGCACAGTTGTTCCTCACTGCCATAATAGTGTGTTTCAGCCTTAGATGTCCCCCAAAGTGTGGACACCTAAATACTGCTGTTGCATGTTACTAATACCGCAATATATGAAAGTCACAATTCTTCAGCCATGTCAGGGTACATAATAAATAAGGCGTTGATTCTTGATAGCTACCTGTCCCAATATTCAGCTTGGAGGGAAAGGACAAGGTGTAGGACTGAGCACATCATCAGGAATAAGGTACTCCCCAACCACAGCTCAAATCAAGCCTAAGAAAGCCCGGAAACAGTGGATCAGCAGAATTAACTCTAAGACCAACAAGAGACTGTATTCTGTACTGCTGCAACCAAAGTCATCAACAGTAAAAGTTGTGAGTTGCATCTTACCACTGTCTACCTCATTATTACCACTATTGGTTGTACCACCATTAACAGTACTGGCATCACAACAAAAACCATCAAGGGACTCAGCCGCAACAAGCACCTTAAGCATCCCTAACATCAAGGGCACCTCAACCACCATCTTGGCTGATGCTTCCCTACCACAGAGCGTGCCCCGGAGGATTTCGTGCTGTCCACCTCAACACTGTGCTGCCAGCCCAGGGAGGCTTTCTGCTAACCGTGAGTAAATTGATGAACTGTGTGTTACTACTTGGCCCCTCATCGGTCCACCGTGCACCTCACGTGTTGCCCCTGCGCTACTGGCTGGCTGCATATCTTTTATTGGCGTCACGAACAGGATATTAACCCTTGCGCCATATTTGAGAGACTGTCACATGTGAATAAGCCCCTTTGCTTTATTGAGAGACTTTTGCTTATTGTGCGCTGTTTTGGGCTACAGAACTGTTTAAATTGCTTGGAAAGTATATGGAGGTGCTATACTAGTCCCCAGCATAAAAATCGCAGTGTTAAAAGTGAGAAAATCTGACATTTGTGTGTCACTAAAATGGCTTGCTGTCATGGAATAGACTGTTTATATGCATTTAAGATGGTCGCCGGAGATCTTGTTTGAAAAAAAATACTGCGCCATCACTGTGGACAAGCTAGCGACACCCCCTGAAGAGCGGAAAAATGTAGTGCCGCCCATTTATGCAAATAGTCTGGTCAAGCCCATCCTACCTTTACTGTGTTGTTTCTGAAAGACCCTGTATGCAAAACGCAGCACCGCCTCCTCTGCCCTATGAAAAGTCCTGCCGCAGAGTGGAATGGATGGAACCATGTGTGGAATACCAATGTGCCCACCTGTTAAATGTTGGGACAAAAGCACTGCCACCTATATGAATATCTTGATAATCAAAAGACTGCTCCATCATTATGTGTCACCAACTCATCAAACCCAATTGGAATACTGACCAGTGTGGTTCCGAATGCCCGATTCACTGAGACCGCCCCTCGTATGGTGGATAATGGTTGCGCCGCTCCTGTCATTCAAACAGACCTGGGAGGCGGGCCTTACATTCAGTAGGAGCGTGACGTGCGTGCGCACGTTGGAAGCAGAGACGCTGATTGCAGCACAAAGAGAAAAGCGAAGTGCCGGAGCAGCATGGCGGAAAAATTTGAGAGCTCTGCACCTGAAATCGAATCCAGACGGGACCCGCTCGCTGCTCCGACAAGGACTCCCACGCATATTACTCCGGAACTACAGGTTCGTGTGCAGGAGTTATGGGACCGTCACTGGAGGGAGCGTAGTGGAGACCGCGGCCCTAAGTCTGCAGAGAGCAGTGCAGGTCAGCATGCACTCGCGATGCCGCGACACCAGCCACCGAAAGTTGCCGAAAGGTCCGGTTTGGTTGATGGTTGATGATGCCTCTGCCATAGCGTGGCCCACCACGGAACAGACCGCGCTTTGGGCTAGATTGTCCGCAGAGATAAAGTCGCCTCGACTCCCGCGCACCCATGCTTGCAAAAAGTATAATGAGGGACTGACTCGCAAGTTACTGGAGGCACCGGTAAAAGATTTCCCGGTACCAGTACGAAAACTGGGCCTAGTGCTGGACTTTTGTAAACAGCAGGGGTTTGGATTTAACTGAGACATGGCAACTAATCGTGATTACTATGTTAATCGCCGATCTGTGAAGAGAAAAGAGCTTCCCCCTTGGCTACACAGCCTATATGTAAATGAGGTGGTTGAGTTCACCCCTGCAGAGGGTACACGTGGACCCTATGCCACGGCAGTACGTAGGCTAGGACAAACAACGGAGAGCCAGGAGCTTGATCAGGACTCTGAGTCTGAGGAAGATCCAGAAAAGGAACTTTCTACCTCCCCCGTGCGGCCTGCTGCAAAATATGTGCCACCAAGTACTACACAGAATCAGTATGCTACTGGTTTTGCAGGAACCAATATTCTCTGGCAACCTGCCATTGTCACCGGAGACCCTGATATTAAACCTAAACCTCAAAGGGAAAGGGTTAGAAAAAGCCCCGAGCCACAAAACCTCACTGCAGCTACAGAGGACTGTGCTTTGTTATTCCAACAACTAGCTGTACAGCAACAGCAGGGATTTGCTATCCCACATTATGGAGAGGAACTTGCTGGTTCTTCAACACTGAAAAATCCATCTGAAGAATCAAATCCTGTGACCAGGAGTGACCCTACAGTTGGGCTGGCTCGCAAAGTAAAAAAAGAACAGCCCCCTATCTTTGAGAAAGTGAAGCAGGAACTTAACTTGCCATCCACACCCAAACAGAGAACAATGGAGGGACAACCAGAAGGATCATCCCCGGATTCATGGGATTCTGGAAGCCCAATTCAGACAGATGTTTCATCATGTTCTGATCCCTACAACTAAGTAGGCCGTTCAACAACCATTACATGGAGCAGGAGATGCCATTTGTTTGAGAGGACTTCTCTTATTGTTTTTGTTTTTGAGCCCCTCTCTATGTTCTTGCAAGGAATCCATCCAGGACTCCACTTGAATCCAGAAAGTTTTGCACTACAATTGTGTTTTATCATGTTTAACCCCTTTTTACCCCATTTTCAGGTTATCAAGGGACTTTGTTAACGCAACGTTTAAAGTATACTACCCAGAGAGACTTTTCTGTGCTTATCCGTTTGACAACAAAATTTTTGCACTTTAAAGAGTTTTATACATGTTTTATACCCCATTTTAGGTATGGACTCTGTCTTCTGAACCATATCATGGACTTTACTGCCCTTATGTGAGATCATTCTCTAATAACCATTTTTGGCCGTAACACATCTACCATAAAGAAAAAAAAATGTATGTGATATATTTTATATATTTGCCTAGAATGTATTTTTGTACATAACCCTTTATTCACAGGAGGTTATTGAAGAGTCATGATAATACATTGCAATGTCTATATTCACATGTGCATATTTGGAGGTGTGTATTTGGTGTATTTCAGGACACGGCTTAGAGATCCACAGCTTCAGACATTACCAACGTCGAGGGCGACTTACATTTTAACATGGGGGTATGCAGCGTCCCACTACGTGTGTGTGGGCACTGCTTAAAAGCACTTTTTACTCTAAAAACTGTACTATGCTGTATTATGTGACTTTGTGCTAATTTATCTGCAAAATCCCTGTTACCAGGCAGATTAGGTGTAATTTATACATTCCACCACTAGATGGGGATAAAACTTAGGTCTTATATATATACCTAGGTCAGGCCTAGTGAGGAAGAGGAGATCAGATCAGAGTGGAGATCAGGGTTGAGAATGGATCAGAGTTTAGAGCAGATCTGAGTAGATCAAATTAGATTAGTGGGAGAGAATGCAGAGTGAAGACTCCACACCACAGATTAGTGAGTGGAGCCAACTTCGCTATGAGATAGTACCAAGGTGTGAGGCGCAGTAAAAGTTGTGAGTTGCATCTTACCACTGTCTACCTCATTATTACCACTATTGGTTGTACCACCATTAACGGTACTGGCGTCACGACAAAAACCATCAAGGGACTCAGCCGCAACAAGCACCCTAAACACCCCTAACATCAAGGGCACCTCAACCACCATCTTGGCTGATGATTCCATACCACAGAGCGTGCCCCAGAGGATTTCGTGCTGTCCACCTCAACACTGTGCTGCCAGCCCAGGGAGGCTTTCTGCTAACCGTGAGTAAACTGATAAACTGTGTGTTACTACTTGGCCCCTCATCGGTCCACCGTGCACCTCACGTGTTGCCCCTGCGCTACTGGCTGGCTGGCTGGCCCATACATTCAAGTAGAAAAAGTGAAACATCACTTTTTGAGACATTTTGGCTAAACAGCCTTTTTCTAACTTTGAAAAGAGCTGTTTACTCGAAATGCGTCACACGGGCCTGTATTTTGTTCATGGCAATAGAGTGAAGATTGTTTTGCATCAAAAAGTGAGCCCTGTTCCACTTCTACTTAATAGAATCTGTGACATATGTGAACATAGCTTTAAGCATGACTGAAACTGATTATATAAAAACCATCATTACAGGTCCCTGAAAAAAAACCTTATTAGAGTCCTTACTGACGTGTTTTTTACCTTTTAAAAAGATGCTAGAGAAAGCACGGGCATTTTTTTGTCCTGTACAATTGTGGCAATTTTTTCAGCCTTTTTTTGCACACCGTGGCTCAGATTTACTAATGTGTCTGAACCAAAAAAATGTTTAAAAAGTATCACAAAAATGTAGTCTAGTGCTACTAGGGTTTTACACTTTTTTCCAACATGCTCAACAAGGGGACGGAGCTTAGAAAAAAAGGGTGGGGCCCAAAATGCACCACAATTTTATAGTAAAAATTTGTTAACAAGTAAGCCAACTAATAGTTGGTATAAAGTCACAGAAAATAGTCTATCCATGCACCAGATTTATCATTCGGCCTGAGCCTGTCATGACTGGTAGGCAGCAGTTCAGACCTGACTTCCAACCACACCACTGTCCCTACCTACTTGGCCAATCTACCCTAAATGGCTGTCCCCAACTGGGCGACCGTCCCTGACCTGACTAAATGCACAGGAACTACTTGGGGGGGACAAAAGGGGAAGTCAGACAGGAGGAGTCAAAACCAGAGAATACAGTCAGAACCAGGGAGCAAAACAAACTCACAATAGTATACCAAGCAGAGCCAGGAGGTAACGTCAGAACCAGAATCAGCAGTCAGAGGTGAAGTCAATAACAAACACAAACAGAAAACAGAAACTAAGAAGGTCAGAAATCCACATGAAACACATACAAAGCATGAGGCAACAATACTAAATCACAGGTAACTGTGGCCAGCAGTGCCTATTTAAAAACCCTGTCTTCAGGAAGCACATGATGCTGGAGCAGACCCTGAGTGGCCTGTTAAACCTGCCCCCTGATAGGCCAACCAGTTCCGCTTTCAACAGAGCTGATTGTCACAGCGATAGAGGGGTATTAGCGGTGCAGTAATAGCAGAATGCTATTAGGCTAATTGCCAGCACAGCACCCCATGAACTGTAGTTGCTTTTTGTCAGACACTGCCAGATACATCCTTTCAGGTCAGAGGCTGAACACAGTACACTGCGTGCAGAATTATTAGGCAAATGAGTATTTTGACCACATCATCCTCTTTATGCATGTTGTCTTACTCCAAGCTGTATAGGCTCGAAAGCCTACTACCAATTAAGCATATTAGGTGATGTGCATCTCTGTAATGAGAAGGGGTGTGGTCTAATGACATCAACACCCTATATCAGGCGTGCATAATTATTAGGCAACTTCCTTTCCTTTGGCAAAATGGGTCAAAAGAAGGACTTGACAGGCTCAGAAAAGTCCAAAATAGTGAGATATCTTGCAGAGGGATGCAGCACTCTTAAAATTGCAAAGCTTCTGAAGCGTGATCATCGAACAATCAAGCGTTTCATTCAAAATAGTCAACAGGGTCGCAAGAAGCGTGTGGAAAAACCAAGGCGCAAAATAACTGCCCATGAACTGAGAAAAGTCAAGCGTGCAGCTGCCAAGATGCCACTTGCCACCAGTTTGGCCATATTTCAGAGCTGCAACATCACTGGAGTGCCCAAAAGCACAAGGTGTGCAATACTCAGAGACATGGCCAAGGTAAGAAAGGCTGAAAGACGACCACCACTGAACAAGACACACAAGCTGAAACGTCAAGACTGGGCCAAGAAATATCTCAAGACTGATTTTTCTAAGGTTTTATGGACTGATGAAATGAGAGTGAGTCTTGATGGGCCAGATGGATGGGCCCGTGGCTGCATTGGTAAAGGGCAGAGAGCTCCAGTCCGACTCAGACGCCAGCAAGGTGGAGGTGGAGTACTGGTTTGGGCTGGTATCATCAAAGATGAGCTTGTGGGGCCTTTTCGGGTTGAGGATGGAGTCAAGCTCAACTCCCAGTCCTACTGCCAGTTTCTGGAAGACACCTTCTTCAAGCAGTGGTACAGGAAGAAGTCTGCATCCTTCAAGAAAAACATGATTTTCATGCAGGACAATGCTCCATCACACGCGTCCAAGTACTCCACAGCGTGGCTGGCAAGAAAGGGTATAAAAGAAGAAAATCTAATGACATGGCCTCCTTGTTCACCTGATCTGAACCCCATTGAGAACCTGTGGTCCATCATCAAATGTGAGATTTACAAGGAGGGAAAACAGTACACCTCTCTGAACAGTGTCTGGGAGGCTGTGGTTGCTGCTGCACGCAATGTTGATGGTGAACAGATCAAAACACTGACAGAATCCATGGATGGCAGGCTTTTGAGTGTCCTTGCAAAGAAAGGTGGCTATATTGGTCACTGATTTGTTTTTGTTTTGTTTTTGAATGTCAGAAATGTATATTTGTAAATGTTGAGATGTTATATTGGTTTCACTGGTAAAAATAAATAATTGAAATGGGTATATATTTGTTTTTTGTTAAGTTGCCTAATAATTATGCACAGTAATAGTCACCTGCACACACAGATATCTCCCTAAAATAGCTAAAACTAAAAACAAATTAAAAACTACTTCCAAAAATATTCAGCTTTGATATTAATGAGTTTTTTGGGTTCATTGAGAACATGGTTGTTGTTCAATAATAAAATGAATCCTCAAAAATACAACTTGCCTAATAATTCTGCACTCCCTGTATGGCTATTCTTCTACTTCAGCATATTTCCCTCCCTCCTGCACCCCTAATTGGCTGATCAAGGCTGTCTGTCAGTCTCAGCCAATCAGATGAAGCTCTCCTCCCCTCTCTCTCAGACAACTACCGAATTTCCCACACCATAAGGGTCCATTCACACTTCCGCATTTTTTCACCGCATCCGATCCGTTTTTTTTGCGGATTGGATGCGGAACCATTAATTTCAATGGATCCACAAAAATTGCAGGCAGCACACCGTGTGCTGTCCGCATCCGAATGCCCGTTCCGCAGCTCCGCATAAAAATAGAACAGGTCCTATTCTAGTCCGCAAAATGCGCTCCGTTGTCTCATTGATTTCTATGGTTCCGCAAAAAAAAACGGATGTCACACGGATGCTATACGTATATCACCCGTTTTTGCGGATCCGTTGTTATAGTTCCAGTCACATGACATAATTTCCCGTGCAGTTCAGCTCCGGAGAGCCAGCTACAACACACATTTTTAAAGACTAGAGTAATCACAATGCCTCTACACGATGTAGAAAAGTTGATTACCCTAGTGGAAGAGAGACCGGAATTATGGGACACGCGGTCAAGCCGTTATCATGACCGTCTCAAGAAGGATGCGGCCTGGGAGGAGGTGACCAAAGAGTTGTATGAAGGACAGTGGACATCAGCATCCACAAAGCAGCGTCAAAAATTTGGTTGGTACCTGCTTGTTTGTTGGTGTCAAAACGTAAAAAAAAAAAAAAAAAAAAGTTAATACATTTTTTTAATGTATTCTGATCTCCCTATTGCCTCCTTTGCTTTTTTGAATTATTTATGTGCAATTTAATAATTACAGTACATTAGTAAGTGTTGGTCCATGTTTAAATGAGAAAAGCTTTTTAACCCCTTAAAAAAACACAGTATATACATGGCATTATGCATCTGCACGTGTATGGAGCAGGCCTTTGCAGCAGGGCCGCTCCATACACGGCAGGTGCTGGCTATATCATAATAGCCTGTAAAAATAATAAAATTATACCGGTATAAAAATAGCCATCTTACTTCACAAAAAGTGTAATAACCAGCGGGAAAAAAATCATACACATCCCAAAATAGTTCCAATCCAACCGTCACCTCGTGCCGCAAATAATATGACCCTGCCTAAGATAATAGGTAAAAAAAATAAAAAATATATAACTCTCAGACAATGGAAACACTAAAATATGAGCATTTAGACTTCAAAAATGCTATCAATGTGTTTTAGTGAAAAAAAAATAAAAAAAGTGGACATATTAGGTATCGCTGCGTTCGTATCGACCGGCTCAATAAAATATCACATGATCTAACCCCTCACATGAACAGTGTAAATTTTTTTTTATAAAAATGGTGTAAAAAAAAAACATTTTTCCTTACATCCTACCAGCAGCACAGATGGGGTTAACTGCCCCCCGTGGACTGGTAGGACCGGCAGAATTTTTAATGAGCCCAAAGAATAACCAATAGAAGAACTCCAGCTCCCTTAAAGGGAGGGGTTCGCCCCCCAGCCCACCGTGTTTTTTTCTGTCCTTTGGACAGGTGGACTGGCGAAGCTCTCCCTCTCTGGGATTTGGAGACCATTACCACTATGTTTTTTTTTGTCTCTTCTTGTCGCTTTCATCTAGCGCTTATTCTCTGCGCTTATTTTTTTCTTTTCCTTCTCCCCCATTCAGCTGCTATGTCAGCGTTACCTGGGGGCGATGTGTTCCTCTGGTGACATTAGGCTCCCCTCCTGGATGCATCGGCTCATTCCGATTCGGCGTGGTATGGGCGCCGCCATGACCGGAAGTGACGCGCGGTTGCTAAATAAGGTCAGTCAGCCACCTCCTCAGCCCTGGGGACGTGATGGCTACTCTGGACCTCAAGGATGCTTACCTCCACATCCCGATCCATCCTTCCTCCCAGAAATTTCTCAGGATCGCAGTCCAGATTTCAGGAGTGCGCAGGCATTTTCAATTTGCCGCCCTTCCCTTCGGAATCTCAGCTGCCCCCCTTATCTT
This sequence comes from Bufo bufo, assembly GCF_905171765.1. Lineage (NCBI taxonomy): Eukaryota > Metazoa > Chordata > Amphibia > Anura > Bufonidae > Bufo > Bufo bufo. Next base: position 448,074,425 of record NC_053393.1, on the reverse strand, counting down.
CACCAAAGTGGTAGTATCGGTGGTGGCAGCTCTGAGACTCCAGGGTCTGACCATTGTTCCTTACCTGGACGATTGGCTTCTTCTAGCCTCTTCGGTCCCTTTACTCTCCCATCATCTTCGTGTCGCAATTTCCTTTCTGCTCCGCCTAGGCTGGATTATCAACTGGCAGAAGTCGAACGTGAGCCCTTCAACTTCTATCCATTTATCTAGGATTCGTAATCGACTCTCTGGAGATGTCCCTCCAGTTGACGCCAGAAAGAAGAGCGCGGATTCAGGACCTGGCAAGGTTCCTTTACGTATCACGACGAGTCTCCATACAGACTCTCATGAAGATGTTGGAGCTCATGTCAGCGGCTGCGGATGCAGTCCCTTGGGCTTTATGGCACCTCCGACCTCTTCAGTCGGAGGTCTTAAACAAATGGAACGGCAGCCCTGCGGGGCTAGATTCCCTGTGCTCCCTATCCAACCAAACCCGGAATTCCCTCAGGTGGTGGTTCCATCTACCAGCAGGGAAGTCTATGACCCAACCAGTTTGGCTCATATTGACTACGGACGCGTCCCTTGTAGGCTGGGCCGCCCATTTAGACGGATCCCCGGTTCGGGGATCTTGGTCTACTCAGGAGCGGCATCTTTCTTTGAATCCCCGCGAGATGCGTGCTATCCGGCTAGCCCTCCTTCACTTTGCCCCTCAGATTTGGGGCAAAGCAGTAAAAGTCCAGTCAGACAACATGACTGCCGTGTTTTACATAAACAAGCAGGGAGGCACAAGATCTTTACCTCTTCTTTCAGAGATGGGGTAATTCTGCGGTGGGCAGAGCTGAACCTATCCCATCTATCTGCCACTCACATCCGAGGCTCCCTCAACATTATTGCGGACCGCCTAAGCCGCGCCTTACCAACCATGGAGTGGTCACTGCATCCGGAGATCTTCAAACAGCTAGTCCTCAGATGGGGTATGCCAGAGGTGGATCTCATGGCAACCAGGTTCAACGCCAAGGTACAGAGGTTCTGTTCCCTATACAGGGAGGACAACCCCCTGGCGATAGATGCTCTGACAATACCGTGGAGGTTCAGGCTGGCATACATCTTCCCACCTTTTTCCATGATTCCGAGGGTATTGATGAAAATCCATCAGGATCAGGCCTCGGTAATAGCCATCATACCATTTTGGCCCAGGAGATCCTGGTTTACCCAGCTCATTCAGATGAGTCGGGGACAATATTGGAGACTGCCCCCGGAGCAGACCCTGGTGTCGTGGAACACTCATCTCTGCCCAGATCTGCACAGATTCACCCCGACAGCCTGGAGGTTGATCAGTCCCTTCCCAGAGTGGATGGGCTCTCTGAGTCGGTCCTGAGAACTTTGTCGAAATTCCAGAGCAGAGTCTACCAAGAATGCCTACTCCCGAATCATGAGGATCTTCACCTCTTGGTGCAACTCCAACCAGGTGGCGTCTGCAGATCCGCCCTTCTCAGCGATCTTACAATTCCTCCAGGATGGGATAGACAGAGGTCTCTCCCCATCTACCTTGAAGGTCCAAATTTTTGCTATCTCGGCCTGTCTCAACAGGCCCTATTCTCGGGACCCGCTCATCAAACGCTTCCTTAAGGGAACGGAAAGATTGAAGCCTACAATACTGAAACCCGTTCCCCAATGGGATTTGTCAGTAGTTCTCAGGGGGTTAGCATCTCCCCCCTTTGAACCCTTGGAGGAGGCAAGCTTTAAATTTCTAACACTCAAGGTGGTCTTTCTTCTGGCCATAACCTCAGCCAAAAGAATTTCGGAGCTGCAAGCCTTCTCCGCTTTACACCCATATACCATGTTCTTACAGGATAGGGTCCTTCTAAAATTTCTACCTTATTTTAGACCTAAAGTTCCAACCTTTCAAAATATCAATCAGGTAATTTCTCTACCTGTATTATTCTCTGCCTCCTCCTCTGATGTTCCAGTCCGACATCCACTAGATATATTGAGATGCCTCCAGATCTATGTGGATAGATCCAGAGAATTCAGGATAGATGAGAACCTCTTCATCCTGTTTGCCGGTAAGTCTAAAGGCTGTAAGGCGTCTAAAACTACTATTAGTCGCTGGGTCAAGGAAGCCATTAGGGAAGCTTTCACCTCCCAATCCTTAGATCCTCCGGAGTTTGTGAGGGCCCATTCTACTAGGGCCGTAGCTACCTCTGTCGCGGAGAGAAGTCTTCTCCCCCTAGAGTTAATCTGTAAGGCAGCTTCCTGGATCTCTGAATCAACCTTCATCTCTCATTATAGAATAGATGCTAAGGTAGCAGAGTTTTCGGCCTTTGGGCAGACAGTTCTTACTTCTGCCGGGCATGAGGACCCTCCCTAGGGGATTTTTCTTGCTATCTCCCCATCTGTGCTGCTGGTAGGACGTAAGGGAATCGTTAATTTCTAACGATAATTTGTTTTCCCTTAGTCCTATCAGCAGCACACAAATTTTCCCGCCCTAAAGTACTTTCTTGTTATAGACACGGTGGGCTGGGGGGCGAACCCCTCCCTTTAAGGGAGCTGGAGTTCTTCTATTGGTTATTCTTTGGGCTCATTAATAATTCCGCCGGTCCTACCAGTCCACGGGGGGCAGTTAACCCCATCTGTGCTGCTGTTAGGACTAAGGGAAAACAAATTATCGTTAGAAATTAACGATTTTCTCACCTTACTTCACAAAAAGTGTAATAACCAGCGGGAAAAAAAAATCATACGCATCCCAAAATAGTACCAATCCATCCCTCACCTCATCCCGCAAATAATATGACCCTGCTTAAGATAATAGGTAAAAAAATAAAAAAATAAAAACTATCAGACAATGGAGACACTAAAATATGAGCATTTAGACTTCAAAAATGCTATCAATGTGTTTTAGTGAAAAAAAATAAAACAAAGTGGACATATTAGGTATCGCCGCGTCCGTATCGACCGGCTCAATAAAATATCACATGATCTAACCCCTCACATGAACAGTGTAAATTTTTTTTTAGAAAAATGGTGTAAAAAAAAACATTTTTTCTCACCTTACCTCACAAAAAGTGTAATAACCAGCGGAAAAAAAAATCATACGCATCCCAAAATAGTACCAATCCAACCGTCACCTCATCCCGCAAATAATATGACCCTACTTAAGACAATCAGCCAACAAAAAAAATAAAATTATGGCTTTCAGAATGTGGAGACACTAAAATCTAGCTGAATGGTGGGGGCAGGGCCGGGCCGACACAGAGGCTGGGCGGCAGTCGCTACTGCTGCCGTGAATGCCGGGCTGCCGGCCGCGCTGCCTGGAGGACGGAGGGAGTAGTGAGCACTGCACTGACTTACGTGCTCCCTCCCCACTCCGCCTCCTGGCTCAGCCGCTCCACTGCTCTGGTCTCTGCTGTCTGCTCAGTCAATGCTTACTGGCTGCGTACAGCGCGCACACTTTGACCTGACGCGATGTACACAGTCAGGTCACATGTGCGCGGCGCCCTCTGGAGACCAGGAGCAGCGCGGGCCGGGCAGCAGCAGGCAACAGCACACCGGGAGCGGGCACCTGCTCTGGCAACTGGCATCTCCAGGGTGTAGAGGTGAGCGGAGCTGCGGAGCTGTAGTGTATATTATATTACCGTTATGTGCGGCCACTCATACTACACTCAGTTACTGTAATGATGGCATCCATTCCCAGCATTATAAGAGCCATCACTTGCCAATGCCAGCCTGATGACAGTCATCACTTTCTCAGATTACAGAGTGGGCAATGCTGCCCAGCTGATGGTGCCAGGTTATAGCATACCAATGCTAGCCTGATGACAGTCATCACTTTCTCAGATTACAGAGTGGGCAATGCTGCCTAGCTGATTGTGCCAGGTTATAACATGCCAATGCTAGCCTGATAACAGTGTAGTACACTGTCATCAGGCTGGCATTGGCATGTTATAACCTGGCACCATAAGCTGGGCAGCATTGCCCACTCTGTAATCTGAGAAAGAGATGACTGTCATCAGGCTGGCATTGGCATGTTATAACCTGGCACCATCAGCTGGGCAGCATTGCCCACTCTGTAATCTGAGAAAGTGATGGCTCTAAATATAATGCTGGGAATGGATGCCATCATTACAGTAACTGTATGTTCTGTGACTGTGTATTACTTCTCAGTGCCCAGTTTATTCTCAGTGCTGCTTCCTTTGACATTGGCATATGGCTAGGATATGTCGGCCATGACTGTGATAAGACCATCATTTACAAAAAAAAAAGGTGATTTACAGTGTAAATCTGTGGTCGTCGACGACGCTTGCCTGACAGCGCGCACTTTGACCTGACGCGCTGTACGCAGTCAGGTCACATGTGCGCCCTCTGGAGACCAGGAGCAGCGCAGGCAGCAGCACAGCACTGTGTCACAACCCAGCCCAGGCCCCAGCAGGTATGGAGCAGTGTTATCCACAGATCCCCCCATAACAGTGTGTCATCCACAGATTCCCTCATAACAGTGTGTCATCCACAGATTCCCTCATAACAGTGTGTCATCCACAGGTCCCCCATAAGTGTGTCATCCATAGATCCCCCATAACAGTGTGTGTCATCCACAGATCCCCATAACAGTGTCTCATTCACAGACCCTCCATTAGTTCAAAACCCACCCAAAGCATCTTTTGGTTAAAAAAATCAATTTTTCTTATTTTCCTCCTCAAAAACCTAGGTGCGTCTTATGGGCAGGTGCGTCATATAGGGCGAAAAATACACTAATATTATTTCCTGTTAGATTCTATGCGGCCGGCGACGCAGACTCTGCCAGGTCCGCATTCGCACCGGCCGCTGTCGTTGTGCTGGTATAATTACTGTCACGACCGCTATCCCAGCAGCAGTCGTGTCGCACCAGACGGAGGGGAAGGGGGACCCTTATCTATGGATGGGAAATAGAATGGCCACCCCTGACTAACCCTAAGCTGGCACCTGTCTGCCCTGATACCCTAGACGGGAAGTGAACCCGTGCGGCGAGCACGATGCCTAAACCCTCAGTCGCCCTAACAAGACTGGACTGGGGAAAGGCCGATGGGAGCGCTAGTCACCATCACTCACGTCTAGGAAAATAACAGGGGAAGACAGCAACAAACAAACAACAGCAGAGATAGACTTATCCAGTCACGAGCAGAGAAGGCGATCCCAAACACGACAGTCCACGCCGGACAAGAGCTCCACAGCAACACCATCAAACGATCTCCTTCCAAGGTCAGAGTAGCACTGGAAGTAAGGACTATATCTGGCAATGACTGCAAGTGAAAGTGAAACTAATATAGTAGCTGGGAGTGGCAGACAGGACTCACCTGAGAAGGATGCCTACAAACTCCCAGTCAGGACAAAAAGGTTCACAAGGCAAAACCCAGATGACATACCCTGAACCACGGAGCAAACTCACAAGCTATCGCGAGTAGCAAGTCGCTGCGACCTTCTCCTCCCAGACCTGTCTGGATCAGTCACAGTCGTGACAATTACGCAATGCTATGGGGCTGGTATGTAATTTCTTCCAGGGCTGGTTTTCATCCCCAGTCTGGCCCTGCACGGAGCCGCCTATCTTTGGGAGCACTCGGGCTCCCAATGCCTTCCACAGCGACATATTCTTAAGGGGGTTACAGCACTGGAACCAGGAGACGTTATAAGAACAGGAATGCTCTATAGCAGTGATGGCGAACCTTTTAGAGACTGAGTGCCCAAACCGCAACCCAAAACCCACTTATTTATTGCAAAGTGTCAACACTGAAATTTAACCCGAATACCAATACAGTATATCTTCCATGTACTTTATCATTTAGCTATAATAGCCTGCCTACATTTAATGCGATGCCTCTGTTGTTCATAGCATGCCCTGCGCTGATAAATGGCAGGAGAAGTGTAAGGCATATTGGTACACCATAGACTTTTTCCAGGGTGCAGGTGCCCACATAGAGGTCTCTGAGTGCCGCCTCTGGCACCCGTGCCATAGGTTCGCCACCACTGCTCTATAGGAATTAGAGCCTTCCCTCTCCATAGGTAAGTACCTGGATCTGTATTTTTTGTAATTTTTTTTTCTTTCAGTATTGCTTTAAGATCGGAGAAAGGTACCAGGCAATTCAAATTACTTACTACAGCAGACAAGTCCTCAGTGTGCTTGCCTGTTGCTGGAGCAATCGGCCAAAAAAGCAAAAATCTCCCCCCAAAAATACTCACCCAGCCTCGCCAAAATTAGTGATGGCTTAGTAAAAGGCACATGGCAGCCCGCCTGGAGTTTTCCCAAAGGCACCTGAAGGACTCTCAGATCATCAGAAACAAAGTTCTCTGGTCTGATGAGACAAAGATTGAACTCTGGTTTGAATACAAGGTGTCACGTTTGGAGGAAACCAGGCACCGCTCATCGCCAGGCCAGGCCAATACCATCCCTACAATGAAGCATGGTGGTGGCAGCATCATGCTGTGGGGATGTTTTTCAGGGGCAGGAACTGGGAGAATAGTCAGGATAAAGGGAAAGATGACTGCAACAATGTGCAGAGACATCCTGGATGAAAAATATCTGTCAAACATGATTAAAAATAGATAATTGTGGAACAAAAAATATATATAATAGTATGAAATTACACCTGACCTTATGCTTACACAGTTTCTGTCACTACTGGGAACCTCCTATGTTTTTTATTTGCTTATTACAGAATGTCTTCTAAAAAACCTTCTGGAGCAGAGTTCAGAAAAAGAAGAAAGTTGAGGGAAGAGGAAGCAAGTAAGAGTTCTCATAAATTGCTAAAATAGCTACAGCCAAGCTAAGGTACAGACACAGATTCAGAAGCAGGAGCAAGTTCAAGTTCCAGAGAGCCAACCTCAACTGCTAAAGAGATTGGTTGCAGTCCTACAGATCCACATTTTGGTTTTTCCACTGAAACGGCAGAAAGTCCGGAGTACAATGTGTCAGAAAGTGAACAGATTAAAGGTGAAGAATGCTTCCAAGAAGCTGAAGACACATCTGCAATACCAAGCGCGAAGAAGTGGCTGCTGAAGAGCCCAGCAGGATGACGTTTAAGGCTACTTTCACACTAGCGTTCGGGTGTCCGCTCGTGCGCACCGTTTGAAGGGGCTCACGAGCGGTCCCGAACGCATCCGTCTGGCCCCAATGCATTCTCAGTGGAGGATGCATCCGCCTGCCAGCGTTCAGCCTCCGCTCCGCTCAGTGAGCGGACACCTGAACGCTGCTTGCAGCGTTCGGGTGACCGCCTGGCCGTGCGGAGGCGAGCGGATCCGTCCACACTTACAATGTAAGTCAATGGGGACGGATCCGCTTGAAGATGACACTATATGGCTCAATCTTCAAGCGGATCCGTTCCCCATTGACTTTCAATGTAAAGTCTGAACGGATCCGCTCAGACAACTTTCACACTTAGAAAATTTTCTAAGTTTTAATGCAGACGCATCCGTTCTGAACGGATGCGAACGTCTGCATTATCGGAGCGGATCCGTCTGATGAAACATCAGACGGATCCGCTCCGAACGCAAGTGTGAAAGTAGCCTAACTTGAATGATCCACCCTCATGGCCTGATATCACAGACAAAATTCGACGTTATTTAATAGAACACATCAAGGAATCAATGCAGATTTTGGAAGATCTCAGTTCCAAGAAGGGCGTACATTCTATCCCAGTTGGTTTATAAAAAATCTACCTGGTGGTAGGAAAATTGACCGTGCATGGTTGATATACTCCAAAACATCAAATGCAGTGTTTTGTTTTCCATGTATCTTATTCGGAAAGCACAATTTTTCAATAACGCTCCAAAAAAAGTTTTTTCTGATTGGAAAAACCTAAACCCACGTATCCCCACACATGAAAATTCAGCAGAGCATCGGACCAACTATTATAAATGGAAAGTAATGGAAAAGAACATGAAAACCGGCCAGCTTTTTGACAGCACTATAGAGAAAATGGTTTTGACTGAGAAACAAAAGTGGCGAGATGTCTTGAAGTGCATTTTGGATGGAATTTTGTTTTGTGCAAAAAACAACCTTGCACTCAGAGGTTCTGAAGATATTATTGGAAGTCCACACGCTGGCATATTCCTTGATCTAATGGAGGTAATAAGTCATCACAACATGTCACTGAAAGAGAAGATTGAGACTCATCAGAAGCGCTGTGTCAATTACCTTTCAAGCAAAATTCTAAACGAATTTATCAGTATTTTGGGGGATACAGTCCGCTCTCAAATCATTAATAGAATAAAGGAAGCTAAAATTTTTTCCATTCTCTTTGACTGCACTCCTGATATATCCCATCAGAAAGAAATGAGCGAAATAATCCGTTATGTTACAGTTGTGAATGGAAAGGTGACAATAGAAGAGAGTTTTATCGATTTTATCCACACTAAGGAAAAAACTGGAAGTGGATTAGCTTCTGAGATAATGAACAAGCTACAGACTAATGGACTCGACTTTAAAGATGCACGAGGGCAAGGCTATGACAATGCAGCCAACATGGCAGGAAAATATAATGGAGTACAAGCAAGACTTCTTCAGGAAAATGAATCTGCTAAATTTGTTCCATGTGCAGCACATAGTCTCAATTTGGCAGGGGTACATGCAGCATCTGTGAACCCGGACAGTTCAAAGAATTTTTACTTTTTTCTCCAGTTCCACAGCTCGCTGGGAAGTACTTATAAAGCATGTTAAAACTACTTTAAAAGGCCATACCGATACTCGATGGTCATCCAGAGCAAGTGCAGTGAAGGCTTTGTATACACAGATCACTGAAATATGTGAATCACTCACAGACATTGCGGAAAATTCAGCAAATCCAGATTCAGTTTCAACGGCAGAAAGTCTGGTGATGCAAGTGGACTATGGTTTCCTGTGCAAACTTTTTGTTTGGAACAGAATCTTGGGTCATGTCGAGTAAATCAAGCCATACAGGCCAAAGGCGTCTGTGTTGCAGGCTTCAAAAATGATTGACGGTTTAAGAGAAACCTTTCAAGAAATTAGAAATATTAATTTTCAGGAAGTATACCAGTATGCTTCAGAGGCATGTGGAAAACTTGACATCCCTGCAATGCTTCCTCAAAAAAGGCAAAGAAAGAAAAAAAACAAAGCACCTTATGAATCCCCTGATGAAGGAGCCAATCTGAGGACAACTTCTGAATTACTGTAAAACAGGTTTTTGACATTTTCATTTCTGACTTAACTTGGAAATCAAAAGCACTAATGGAAACATCCCAAGATTTTGAGTTTCTTTTTTGTCCTGCACTTCTTACACTGGATATAGCGGAGTTACAGAAGGCTGCTTCCGATTTGGCTCTGAAGTACAGGGTGGGCCATTTATATGGATACACCTTAATAAAATGGGAATGGTTGGTGATATTAACTTCCTGTTTGTGGCACATTAGTATATGTGAGGGGGGAAACTTTTCAAGATGGGTGGTGACCATGGCGGCCATTTTGAAGTTGGCCATTTTGAATCCAACTTTTGTTTTTTCAATAGGAAGAGGGTCATGTGACACATCAAACTTATTGGGAATTTCACAAGAAAAACAATGGTTTTAAGGTAACTTTATTCTTTCATGAGTTATTTACAAGTTTCTGACCACTTATAAAATGTGTTCAATGTGCTGCCCATTGTGTTGGATTGTCAATGCAACCCTTTTCTCCCACTCTTCACACACTGATAGCAACACCGCAGGAGAAATGCTAGCACAGGCTTCCAGCATCCGTAGTTTCAGGTGCTGCACATCTCGTATCATCTGAAGGCAATCGTCTATGCTGTGAAGATACGAGATGTGCAGCACCTGAAACTACGGATACTGGAAGCCTGTGCTAGAATTTCTCCTGCGGTGTTGCTAATGTGCCACAAACAGGAAGTTAATATCACCAACCATTCCCATTTTATTAAGGTGTATCCATATAAATGGCCCACCCTGTATAACAAAGACTTAGATGCCATAGAGCGGTCTTCAGAAATTGAAAGCTTTAGGTTTCAGGTGCAAGCCATATTGCCACAAGCTATGTCGGCAACAGTTATTGATATCTGTCAAATGGTCTATGATTATTCACTGTCAGCTTGCTATCCAAATATTGAAACGGCGTTGCGTATATTTCTGACTCTTCCTGTCACTGTAGCATCATGTGAAAGAAGTTTCAGCAAGTTAAAACTTATTAAAAACTATTTACGCTCCAGTATGGGACAAGAGAGACTTTCAAATCTTGCCATTCTTTCCATTGAGTACTATGCAATGGCAAAGCAAATTGACTTTGAAAAGGTGATTGACCAATTTGCTTCAATGAAGGCAAGAAAAATTGCACTGTAATTTGCACCCGTATCTGTTTTGCACTTGGAATTTTGCTCTCACTCCTTTGGAGATAAATGACCACAAAACTATACAGTTTTTGATGCAAGACTTGCTAGTTTTTATTCTGTCCTGTTGACAGGATTATGTTTAATTATATTAAGATTATGTGGTTATTGTTTTATATGACTTGTTTTTGCACTTTATTTCTATCTTTATATGGATCTAAAGAGGTTGTGCATTTGTTTACAGCTATAGTTAATTGGTACATTAAACTGTGCATATTTACTGTGTGATTACAACAGTATTTAGTAAAGACTCCACAAGTTGGGGGAAGGGGGGCACTTGGGCAGCTCAGCCTCTGTTGGTGGTGGACCTTGTCCCAGCCCTGGGTGGGGGTGCCATGCACCATGCACAAATGGCGTCTCCGGTCTCTCTTTCTGCTAGTTGTTGAAAAAGCAACAGCAAACTGCTAGAGACAGGAGATCTTCATACAACTGATTGTCAGGGATGACGGGTGACAGATACACGCCAATCTGAATGATGACCTTTGCAGAGGATAGGTCATCAATACAAAAAACTCAGAGAACCCATTTAACCTCTTCGCTACCAGTGCCATACATGTACAGCGCTAGAGCAAAGTGCAAACATGGCGCCTGCTTGTGCCAATTAAAATAAACTCCAACACAGCTCAGTAGATCTAACTATACAAAGGTTATTGGTGTAAGAATATGGGAATTACATATTTAATATAAATTATTATTTAAAAAAATAATTTTATTATATTTTACTAACAAATTTAAATTATACATATGTGGTATTGTCATTTTAAGTCCTCATACAGATATGTGAACAGAAAATTAAATAAAGTTAAGTCTCAAGGAAGATAGGGCAGAAAAAATTTCACCATCAAATAAAAATATGTATGGTATACTAATAGATTAATCTATTTTTATTTTTAGTAAAGATAATCAAGACCAGATGGCAAAGCTGCAGAGACCAATTTAGGCGTGAGCTGAACGAGAAATCAAGAAGTGGTGATGCACCTCTATCCAAAAAGCCATACCTTTATACTCAGCAGCTACAATTCCTAAAAGTTATTATGGATATGCGTCCGTAAGTAACTATAGTAAATTTTTGTAAAATAACATTTATTGATCTAAATGTTACACCAACAATTGGAGAAGGTAACGGTAAGTCAGTGTGTCCGGCTTCTAGCTGCCAATCAATCACTGTGCCATAATTTATATAGCACAAGTGATTAATCAAGCTCTCAGTCCATGGGTTATCCAACCTCTGAAATGCCATCCCATATGTCAGGTTCCCTCACACAGATAGTACTTGTCTCACTCCCAGGCACCCCCATCACTTCAGAATACGGTGGCCTGCTATTGGTATATTCATTGCTACAGGTAGATGCAGAACCGGCCGCGCGTGGTTCAGAAGTTTTGCGGGTGCCGTAGAGCCAGGCAAGTAGTATCTGTCAGATTTGTTTCGGGCACACAAAATTCTGCAGCCCATGCTACGGCATGCATACGACGGGTATGCAATATACACAGGCACCGGCCGTGTGCAGCCCGCATCGAAGATCGCAGACCCATTCACTTGAATAGGTCTGCCATCACGAAAATGAGGTGCAGAATGGAGGTACGGAACCCCACTGAAGCACTACAGCACTGCAAAAATGTAGTGCATGCACAACTTTTTTGCATAACAGATTACGGACCAATTCAAGTAGAATGGTTCAGGGACGGAGGTTTTCTTTTACAGGCAATTGCCTGCTCACTAGCAGAGAATACCACTGCAATTACAAGCAGCAATCTTCTCCACAGTATGAGGAGGAGTGATCGCTAATGGTAATGCTTATCCCCATATACATTTATTTTCATCCTGCTGCATATTGATTTTATTTTTATTCTTCTATCTATTCCAAGGACTGTTGACAATCTGATGGATGAGGAAGAGGCACAACCTGGGGCTTCTGACAATCCTGAAATACCTATAGAAACATCGATGTCACAGCCTTAAACTTCAAACAACGAAGAAGCAGGACTATCTACGCAGGTGGAAGTTTCTACATCACCGCATGTAAACCCACACAGTGCTAGACCAAAGAAGAGCCAAAGTCAGCCTGCTTCTGTGTCAATTACACAGGAAATAATAGATGCTCAGGTCCTGGAGTACTTGAATAAAACCAGAGATGAAACTCCAGAAGACGGCATGATGAAGAGCCTTGGAAATTTTTTTAGCCGGGTTCCACGAGAACGTCAACCCCATTGTATGTGTTCAATGAACTTATTGTTGGTTTTATACATGGGTGAAAATGACCCCTCAGAAGTGCACGAATATCTGGAGCAGGCACAGTCTCGGCTTATCCAGAAAACAAATTTGAGCCAAGCAACCTCCATGTCTACTAACTATCCTCATCCAACTAATTATCCATATCAAAATCCACCTCCAACTCAACATGACCAAGAATATTTTGCTCATGATCCGAGGCCTAATTATTCTGCCCAACGACCACATCAACATGAGCAAGTTGATGTTCGCCCACCATCTAATCCACCTACTGGATCCTTCTCTCGGGATCTTTACGATCTTTAATTATAGTAAAATAAAGTTTAAGTTTAAAAGTTTACTTGTTGTAAATCTGAAAAGCTCTTGATGTTATTTAAAAAAAAAATTGATGTAAAAATAAATATTTTGTTATTTAAAAATCTTGATTTTTTTATGGTGTATATAGGAACTAGAGATATGAAAGGTATAGGAGAATCTGCTGATGTACAGAGTAATGACAGTGCAACACCTCAACCTTGGTTGAAAGAAAGACCAGGGAAGGGTGAGTAATGGAAGCACTCGCAGCGCTTCACTCCCCACTCCTGGCACCTAATGCATACTAGTGTGCGCTTCCATAATGTAAGCGCTCACTAGGATTCACTTCATAAGACGCCCAGAAATTTTTCAACCACTTTATTGGGAAAAAGTGTGTCTTATAAAATGAATAATGCTGTATATACAGTACAGACCAAAAGTTTGGACACACCTTCTCATTCAAAGAGTTTTCTTTATTTTCATGACTATGAAGGCATCAAAACTATGAATTAACACATGTGGAATTATATACATAACAAACAAGTGTGAAACAACTGAAAATATGTCATATTCTAGGTTCTTCAAAGTAGCCACCTTTTGCTTTGATTACTGCTTTGCACACTCTTGGCATTCTCTCAGCATCAGCCCTCCTAGGCGCACACAAACCAGACGTGGAGATCTAAGTATAAATCGTCTGGGGATGTAGGCTTGCTCTGATCCTCAGAAGTGTGTAATGTAAGAGAAAATATTACAGCCAGCAAGTGAATAAATATGGACTATATTTATAGAGTCAATAATGAGTCATCCAAAAAATAACATTTATTTATTTTATTTTATTTTCCCTAAAAAAATGTATATACTTACCTTTATTTTTTATTAAATACAGCTCTCCTCTTTTCTCTATAGATGTAAAACACTGGTCTCAACACAGTGCAGGTATAATTGCATCTTACATTTTTTTATTATTGACTATTTTTTAAGATGTCATTTGTAATGAGGTATTAGAAGGTATTAAAACCAAATTCCCCAAAAAATAGTTACAAAAAATAAAAAAAATTATAATTTACTATCAATATAATAATTGTAAATTGATAGTGGAATTTGGAATTTACAAAATACCTCAGCCCGCTAGCCCACGTCAAGGGTCCTCATTCTCTTGCGAGTCCCTAATCTAAACTAAAAACAGGGGAAATAACTAAACTAAGAAAATTCAAATTTAATAGTAATTTAAATTCCAGAATCAAGCTGAAATCAACGACTTCCACGGATGGCTTCCAACTGCCACGGTAATGCCCCCTCTGGACTGCAGAAAAAGTCGGCATAGAGTTCCCGAACAGCAAGTCCTGCTGTTCCAGGTCGTCCAGTCCGGCTCTGTTCAAAAATTACAGAAGATGTCATATTTTGACCAATATCTGCATCTGAGGAGGCATCGTGAATCCTGGTGAAGTTGTGTAGCAGTACACAAGCCTGTATCACCAGGGTGGCATTGTCCGGATTCATCTGTATGGATGACATGAATACCCTCCACTTTGTGGACAGTATTCCGAAAGCGCACTCAACATACCGACGGTCACAAGTGAATCGATAGTTGAAGATGCGCTTCCGGTCATCCAGATCGCGTCAAGGGAAGGGCCGCATCAGGTGGGGTGACAATGCGAATCCTTCGTCTGCCACGATCACAAATGGAGCCGGCGGACCTGCAGATCCGGGAAGTCTTCTTGGTTCTGGCAGGGCAAGCTGGTTTGCGCAAAGCCGTTGACCCATTCTGGAAACACTAAAGATGCGGCTGTCAGAAGTGCTCCCATAGGCCCCGATATCCACAATTACAAACCTGTAATTACTGTCAGCCAAGGCCATCAGCACTACAGAAAAATACTGCTTATAATTGTAGTACCGGGACCCTGAGTGTGGCGGCATCTTTACACGGATGTGTTTTCCGTCCAGTGCCCCAATGCAGTTAGGGAACTGCGCAGATTGTTGAAATCCCTCAGCGATACGAAGCCAATCTTCCGCCTTGGGGGTGGGCATTACCGCTTCTCTGAGTCGCTGCCATATGACTTTACACGTATGACAGACAATCCCAGAGATTGTTGAGATCCCAAGCAAAAATTCTAAGTGCAGCGAAGCAAACGAATTTCCAGTTGCAAGGAATCTGTGGGAAGAAAAAAAATTTTTTTAATATATTATATTTTTTAAGCACATTACAAAATTTACATTTTAAATATTTTTTACCTCAACATGACTATAAGCCTTTGCTCTGCAGAGATACTGCGCCTCATACTCGTGTCCATAAAGTTCAAGTCCGGAAGTAGAGACACCAGTAGATTATCAAACGCCTCTATGGACATACGGCAGTAACTCTGGAACTTTAAGGGGTCCTGACGCAGGTCGCTGTATATTGTGTGGAATTGTCCCTTCAGATGACGCTGAGCGACAATAGGATGAACCCAATGTCACCTCCTCCTCTCCGGTTCTTCGTCCAGCATCGCTGCTTGCTGTCCAAATCGCAGAGAAAGGAGCCAACGGAGGAGAACAACATTTATATCTTTCGGCATGATATCGTTTCAGAGAACGCTAGAAAAAATGCCTATATCAAGCAAAGTTTTCACACAGAGCTCTTAACGACACGATGAACCAAACAAAATGGCACCTGAGGTAAAACCAGTCATTACTTTTATAAAAAAATTTTTTTAAACCATTACAACTTTATTAGCATTTTTAATTTACATCATGTTATCCGTTTTTGCGGATCCACAAAAACGGATGACATACGGAAACATTTTTGCGGAACAACGGATCCGCAAAAAACGGACCGCAATTCCGGATATAAAAATGCGGACATGTGAATGGACCCTAAGACGCAGACTTTATGATGCACCAAGGATAAAAATAAGAAAAAAACTAAATTTTCATCAGACCTCAGATCAGACCCCAGTCTTCATCAACCTCAGATTAGA
Organism: Bufo bufo; assembly: GCF_905171765.1. Classification (NCBI taxonomy): domain Eukaryota; kingdom Metazoa; phylum Chordata; class Amphibia; order Anura; family Bufonidae; genus Bufo; species Bufo bufo. The sequence goes on along the minus strand of NC_053393.1, from coordinate 448,058,604 downwards.
CACCCAAAGCAGACCCCCATTCCTCATCAGATCTCAGATCAGACCTCATATCAGTCCACCATTCATCATCAGTCCTCAGATCAGCTCAGATTAGGTCCCCATTCCCCATCAGACCCTCATCAGACATCAGATGAGACATAAAATAAATAAATAAACTTTCCTCTCCTTCTCTGGACATGGCACTCAAATCAGACCCCAATCATCAACCTCAAATTAGAACCCAAATCACACCCCCATTCCTCATCAAGGCCTCATATCAGACCCACATCAAACCTCGTAAAAGGACTCCCATTCCTCATCAGACCCCCGGAACTACAGATCAGAACCCCATCAAAACTTAGATCAGACCCCCATTCCTCATCAGACCCCCATAGCTCATCAGACTTCAGATCAAACCCCCATCAGACCTCATATTAGATCCCCATTCCCCATCAGACCCCCATCAGACCTCAGATAAGACATAAAATAAATAAACTTTCCTCCCCTGCTGTGGACGGAGCACCACTTGAAGATCTTCCTGCACTCATTGCTCCCTGGTCTCCTTCTGCTGGCGCCGCCGGCTGTGACTTAATGTCGCACAGCGTCAGGTCATAGTGCATGCTTACACTGTGCAACGTCGGGTCACAGCACAGGGCAAGGCACCAGCAGAATACCTGGGAGAGGTGAGTAGAGCCAGCACAAGGAGAGCTGTGTTCATCGATCCCTAGTCCTACTGTAAACTAGTGAGCGCCCATAATGGAAGCACTCACTAGTATTCGCTTCATAAAATGCACTGGCATTTTTTCACACTTTTTTGGGGGGGAAAGTGCGTCTTATAGTGTGGTAAATACAGTATTACTCTCCAACCACCTTCTACACATGCATGCTTGGCATGGCCAAGTGTTTATGTATTCACAATTGTGAAAAGGGAACTGCTGTCAGACACCCTGACAGTGACATCTTCCTTGAGAACAAAAGAATTAGGCATGTTAAACTCAGACATGTCCTGGATCTAAAGATATTAACACAAATATGATATGGTGTATTCTACTGGAGAAGCTAAAATATAATTTTAAATGTTCAAACAGAAGGCCTCTTCTTTGCATTTCTATTTATATATGTATATATGCCATATGATAAAACTGGAAATAAACTGAGTTTAACTGATCCAAAACCATAAAAACTCTCCACACCACAGTGGAGGCATCATACTGATGAACTGCTTTACAATAACATCTGAACATGTAGATAAGAAGTTCATGTAGTGTCCTGAAGTTTCCAGAAATAGGAAGAAATGATTCTGCCCTCCATAGGGCCCCAGCTGACCAGGACAATTAAGGGGTTGAGAAGCGCCACAAGATTTTATTAATATTCAGCATAATAATAGTTAAAAACATTGATAGATTTCAACTAGGTTAGTAGGATTCTCAGCAAAGAAATAAAAGGGTTACTGGTATAGCAATCTCAGATAGTCACCAAGGCAAGGTGAGAGCAACATCTCTTTAATGTTTACACCGCGCCTACATAATTAAGAAGACTGAGTTCTCAAGGGCAATAATAAATGAGTGATATTAAAATATGATTATCTTACCAGTTCCTGTAACTTCGCTGGAAACAAGGTAATCCACTGAGAGAGGAAATAAGTAGCAGCACAATGGACATTGCAGCTCACATTAGCACTGTTGCCATGCAGCACTCCATTCATTGAATCCAACCAAGGAATATACCTCCCGAGAGCTTGTATATTCTCAATATGTTTGCATCGGGGTTCCTCTAGGTGCTCCAGTTCCCTCTCACTTTCCAAAAGCATACCTATATGTAAATTAGCCACTATGAAATTGATTCGAGCCTGTATCTGAGATAGTGAAATTGTGAGACTCATTGGACGCAGCAGCTGTTTATCGCAGCAGGCGCTATAGCCTACCAGTTTCTGCAGAGACCTGGGGCTTATGTCTGAGAACAACAATATCGCCGATCGCAGACATTCCCCCCTCAGAAGCCATGGTCAAATGTGGGAGCACACAATCTCGGGACCAAAACGCCCTACCCTAGCTGAGATCGGGGAAGTCAGTCATACCAGGCTTCCAGTCCTATTACTAGTATATTCCAATGCAGGCCTGCAGGTGGCAGCACTGCATTGGAATATACAGAATTTTCTATTCAGCATTGCAATAAATTCCATTACTAAATAGAAAACTGCAATCTGATAATTGCATGTTGTCAGGCCTTTAAGGTCCTAAAAAAAAAGGAAAAAAACAAATAAATAAAATTTTAAAAATATAAAAAAATTCTAATTACCCCTTCTCAAAAAAATTTATGGAAATAAATAAAAAGAAAACATTTTTTTTTCCAAAGTTTTTTTTTCCAGTAACAAAACACAAGAAAAACTACACAAATTTGGTATCTCTGTAATCATACTGACCCAGAGAATTAAGGGCACAGGTTTATTTTACCACATAGGAGATGCTATAAAAACAAAACCCATAAAATTGTGCTGGAATCGAAATATTTTTCAAATCTTTTTCCAATTTTTTTCTAATTATAAAAAAAAGTTGAAAAGAATATAAAAACTCAAATCACCCCCCTTTCCCCAGAATAAAAATACATAAACACTGACAAAATAGATGACATTGGGCATCGCTGCATGTGAAAATATTTATCCCATACAGCTAACAGTATATCGGAGTAAAACATCAAAATGGCCGATTTTTTTCATTATTTCACCTCCCAAAAAGTTGAATAAAAAGTGACCAAAAAGTCTCACACACCCCAAAATGATATCAATAAAAACTACAGATTCTTGCGCAAAAAAATTAGCCCTCACACAGCTCTGTAGACATAAATAAATCAAAGCTATCGGAGTCAAAATATGGCGATGAAAAGAAAAAAAATTTCCAACGTTGTTTATTTTTTTAAAGTACTAAAGTAAAAGATATACGGTATAAATGTGGTATCGCTGTAATCGTACTGACCTGGAGAATAAACTGACCTGGAAAATGAAGGTCACGAGTCTGTTTTACCGCATATGGAACGCCGTAGAAACAAAACCCATAAAACTGTGTTGGAATTGTAATTTTTTTCCAACTGCACCTCATTTGGAGTTTTTCCAGCTGCCCACTACATTGTATGCAATACTAAGAGGGGCCGTTAGAAAGTACAACTTGTCCTGCAAAAAACAATCCCTCATACAAGTAGGTGAATGAAAAATTTAAAAAGTTATGGCTCTGGGGAGGTAATTAGTGAAAAAATGACGGGGGTTGAAGGGGGTAATGAGATGATAAATCTTAAAGGGAACCTGTTAACTGCACTATGCTGCCATCACTGAGTGAAGCGGATATGTTCTTTACAAGATTTTGCAACATCCTGTTATTTAAGAAGCATAATGTGCCAACCTTGTGAATATAAGATAATATACCATAGAAAAATGCCTCTTTCTCCACTTATGAGTTACTTCTTACAGGCGACCCCCGAAAGGTCCATACCACCCAAGGGCCAATTACTAATCATTGTATGAAACCTGATTCTGGGCGTCCTCTCTGGCCATACAATTCTGCTAATAATATGTTCTTTATGTTGCAGATCAAAAATGTACAGCAGAAGTATTAAAGACCTGAATAGATACAGGATAATAGATGTGACCATCATCTTAATTGTAATAATTTTACCTGCCCATTAGGAGAAAATATGATAGTATAGCTGTAAGATACACAGAATTTCAGTGACGAGTGGTTATTATACATTCACCATTTCATTTTAATCTATCATTTACACTAATAATATCCAGGTTAACCGATTAAAATTATTTCAATGCACTGTACATACAAATTTGAGAATTATCCTAAACCATACCTGTTTTTTGTGCCCACACTATTGCTTTCTGATACCGTACAGTCAGGTCCATAAAAACGGGCTTAATGTTAATGCAATTTTTCTGTCTGTTGTATCATTCTGCGCTAGTGGTGAGAAAATGGGTGGGAGGATTAGGAACAGTAACAGCCCCCCAGATTTGCAATGATTTATACCAGAAACTGGCGTAAATTATAGTCCAAGTGTAGGCCAGCTATGAAAAGTCTTAGTAAATCTTCCAGTCTTAGTAAATCTGTTGCGATGTGCTTTCAACTTTAAGATATGGGCATTTACATCTCAACCCAGTGTAGGGCATGAGAATTACAACCGTTTTCATACATTGCCCTCACCCAATTTAAGAGGCTCAAATGTAATCGGACAAACTAAAAAAGTAAATCATCACTTCTAATACTTGGTTGCTACCGTACTTGCCGCCTAGAATACATAGACATTACTGGACATTATGGTAGGTTTCTTCCCTAATGCTTTCAGTACATGCTTGTTCTTTGGGCTTTTGAATTTCAGTGTTGCCTTCAGTAAGTGACTGCAGGCTTGCATGGAGGTCAGGTTATGGCATAGCCATTACTTAAAAGTCTTGGATTGTCTCTCAAGTATGCCGCAGATCATTGTGCATCTGCGCCATGAAGCACTGTCCAATAAGTAAGGAATCATTTGGCTAAATGTGAGCTAATTATATAGCGTAACCTATTATTTTTAATTACCAGTACATCCTTATGTTATCGTGTTGTCATTGTGTGCCTATGCCATACTATAACTCCATGTATTTCTGATGATATCTTCCAGCTACATGTCTTATTCAGGTTTTCTTAGTTGCTAAAAGTGGATCTTTATTCGTTGCTGGGAGCATTAGGGAATGTCCTGCTCTTCTAACAGGATCTATTACAGAGTCCCCTAACCTTCAACACAGGCATGGACAAAGCCTTATTTATAGAGCAATATCCAGGATTCACAATGAAAGGGATGTGATAGACTTTCTGCTATGCTTTTCCATGAATAGGCGATTCCCTCTGTAGCATCTTCTATTGATTCCCCAATTATGATATACAATATAGTGCCCAAATAATTCAATCATACAGAGTGCAAAAAACTAAAAAAAAGCCCATCCCATATAGTGCCTGATTGCTACAATAAATAATACTACACTATCACTGTACTAGAGAATGGAATCCTGTGCAGTTGCTTTTCCATAGGTTCTGTATTGGGAGTGCAAGCTTCTGGTACCTAGGACATCAGGGCAATTGTCGCCCCAATTCTGTTTCAGCAGGTGATGTGCAAGCCCTGCTTGCAGATTATAGGGATTCAGTAGAAAACCGGACGACCCTTGGGATCAGTCTGTACTAAAAAAAATAATATGAGTATTCATTAGCTTTTGTATGAAGTACCTCTTAAAGAAGTTGCCAGAAAGGGGACCCGCGGGCATCAGGAACCTTAAGACCCCATTTTCACATACATGTCCCAGCAGGTGATGTGAGTGTGGCTTCAAGAAGTCAATCTGTCTCCACTCACTCAATAATGCACTCCAGCTGCAAACTGAGCATAAACCATACTCTAAACTCAGTCCTCGCTCCTGAAATACACACTGCCACCACCCGTTCTTCCATCTGATGAGATACCGATCCTTTACACAAGTACATACCAACACACACTGCTTTCATGCATCAAACACTCTTAGAAAGGCTATGGATTATAAGGGCATACAAAAACTAAACGTTAAAGTTTAAAGCTTTAATACAAAAAGGAACAACAATACAAAAAGAGACAAAATAAAATGACATACACAGAAAAGCTGTTATAAAATAAAAGAGAAAATCACTGATGACACAGACTTTCTGTTAGAGCAACTGATTCAAATCTCAGTGTCGACTTGCCCTCAAAAATATGAATATTGTTTTATTGTTTCAGCCCTGTTTTGTACTTTGAACGTTTGGCTTGGCCTCCATAGGTACATTTCTGTTCATTATCTAAATCTCTGGTATATGACTGGAAAGTCAATTAATAAGGGGGCAAGAACCCTGAATATTCAGTTGCTTTTGTCCCTTGATTTACCTTATTGTATGAGATTGGGGATGTTCAGTGGTGACATATGTTCATTTCTCAATCATTTTGAGCTTGTAGAGGCAAGGCCTAGATATCACATCTCACATTTTGCATTGCTCGAAAGAGACAAACCCCCTCAGCCCTGGTTTCTGCAATATAAAATCCATTGGACAGCTTCAAAATTTGTCTACGTTCATTGTAAAACAATACAAACATGATGAATGGTGGTCACATAAAGATGTGGAATAGTTCATCAAAATGCCATAGCACAACCAGAGCAATAAGCTCAAACCGGACTGAACCCAAGTAGGATAAAACGTACCTTTAATATAATCAAATAAAAATAGATAAAGAGCTCAAAAATAAAACAAATAAATTGTGCTGTGGTACAAACCGGATTCCAAAAAAGTTGGGACACTAAACAAATTGTGAATAAAAACTGAATGCAATGATGTGGAGATGGCAAATGTCAATATTTTATTTGTAATAGAACGCAGATGACAGATCAAACATTTAATCCGAGTAAATGTATCATTTTAAAGGAAAAATACGTTGATTCCAATTTTCACGGTGTCAACAAATCCCAAAAAAGTTGGGACAAGTAGCAATAAGAGGCTGGAAAAAGTAAATTTGAGCAAAACGAAGAGCTGGAAGACCAATTAACACTAATTAGGTCAATTGGCAACATGATTGGGTATAAAAAGAGCTTCTCAGAGTGGCAGTGTCTCTCAGAAGCCAAGATGGGTAGAGGATCACCAATTCCCACAATGTTGCGCAGAAAGATAGTGGAGCAATATCAGAAAGGTGTTACCCAGCGAAAAATTGCAAAGACTTTGCATCTATCATCATCAACTGTGCATAACATCATCCGAAGATTCAGAGAATCTGGAACAATCTCTGTGCGTAAGGGTCAAGGCCGTAAAACCATACTGGATGCCCGTGATCTCCGGGCCCTTAAACGACACTGCACCACAAACAGGAATGCTACTGTAAAGCAAATCACAGAATGGGCTCAGGAATACTTCCAGAAACCATTGTCAGTGAACACAATCCACCGTGCCATCCGCCGTTGCCAGCTGAAACTCTACAGTGCAAAGAAGAAGCCATTTCTAAGCAAGATCCACAAGCTCAGGCGTTTTCACTGGGCCAGGGATCATTTAAAATGGAGTGTGGCAAAATGGAAGACTGTTCTGTGGTCAGACCAGTCACGATTCGAAGTTCTTTTTGGAAATCTGGGACGCCATGTCATCCGGACCAAAGAGGACAAGGACAACCCAAGTTGTTATCAACGCTCAGTTCAGAAGCCTGCATCTCTGATGGTATGGAGCTGCATGAGTGCGTGTGGCATGGGCAGCTTGCATGTCTGGAAAGGCACCATCAATGCAGAAAAATATATTCAGGTTCTAGAACAACATATGCTCCCATCCAGACGTCATCTCTTTCAGGGAAGACCCTGCATTTTTCAACAAGATAATGCCAGACCACATTCTGCATCAATCACAACATCATGGCTGCGTAGGAGAAGGATCCGGGTACTGAAATGGCCAGTCTGCAGTCCAGATCTTTCACCTATAGAGAACATTTGGCACATCATAAAGAGGAAGGTGCAACAAAGAAGGCCCAAGATGATTGAACAGTTAGAGGCCTGTATTAGACAAGAATGGGAGAGCATTCCTATTTCTAAACTTGACAAACTGGTCTCCTCGGTCGCCAGACGTCTGTTGAGTGTTGTAAGAAGAAGGGGAGATGCCACACAGTGGTGAAAATGGCCTTGTCCCAACTTTTTTGGGATTTGTTGACACCATGAAATTCTGATTCAACATATATTTCCCTTAAAATGGTACATTTTCTCAGTTTAAACTTTTGTTCCGTGATTTATGTTCTATTCTGAATAAAATATTAGAAGTTGGCACCTCCACATCATTGCATTCAGTTTTTATTCACGATTTGTATAGTGTCCCAACTTTTTTGGAATCCGGTTTGTACTTTCATTGGAAAATTAACCCTGTGGATGCCACCCATGACAAATATACAGTGTTGTACCCTTTTTCATTACACATTACATACTTCCACTTATTAAAGTGGAACTATCTGTTTAATGCATGTGACTGTTGTCATTTTGAGGCGTGCAAACCACAGATCCATGAGCCCGCATGTCTGTCTATTATGCTTTAGTTTTGCTTTCAAACTTGGAAAATATAACCATGTCGTGCTTGTGTGCCCTATGTTTTTTGGGGACTGCAAAAAAATTAAAGGAAGAAATTGTCACTATTTATCATCCCCCATCCCCCCCCTTCCCATTTTTTTGTGGAATCATTGACTTGAAGGGGACCACGGATCGCAGTTTGCAGCCGCCAAGTTTAGGACATGTCTTTTGCGAAATGGAGAAACAGATATCACATGGATGACATCCATGTGCTGTCTGCAATTTTATGCAAACCCACAGAAATGAATGGGTCCATGTGCAATCTGCAAAATACAGTATGCATGAGGCCCAATCCTGGTAAATACTGTAAATTACAATTTCAGCTCTTCAATCCTAAATACTGTCTGCAAATGATGTTTCACTGTAAACTCTAGTTGCTGTGTAGAAATTTGCCTTAGTTAACGTAATTAACATAATTAGCAGCCAAGAAAAGAATCTTTCTTCTGTCTCTTTTTAGTAACATGACCTTATGGGTGCTTCCAGAGAAATGCTTTTCTGAGATTATCTGAACCTCGCAGAGTAAGGCATTTTTCACATAAACGTTAAAACAGCCTGCTGGGTCCGTGAATACTGGGCGCTAGCGTGCGTTACCGCTGGCGTGCACTGATCGGTGGAGATTCGGCTGCTACCCAGCAAATATGCCAAGAGGTGGCCGGATGAAAACTGTTGCGTGCAGCGGTATTTGTCCTGCTGCTCCTCGGCATATTAACGTAAATGTAACACAAGCCTAAATTTCCTTTCCTTCATCCATGAAGCAATCACCCAGATTAACTAATGTGTCTGTGCCTAGAATCTGTCTAAAAAGTAGTGCAACTTGGGTTCCTATATTTGTTTTCCACTTGCTCAAAAAGACAGCCTAAAATATGCCATTTTGCACCAAAATTGTAGCAAAATTCTGGCGTAAAACTCTATCTCAAAGTAAGCCAAGCAAAAGTTGGTATATAGTTAGTGCCGCAAACTCCGGAGGATGGGAGTGGGCCTGGCTGCAACAGCTATTCAAAGTAGCAATCCACACCAATGCTCTCAGTGACGGGAGGGCACTCCTTCTCTTCCCTCGAGGCACACCCTGATGTTGGGGTTCTTGCCTGATGGTAGTTGGAGTGCCCTTGGTGTTATGAGTGTTGTACAGGTGCAAAGCAGGAGATGTAGCTGCCGATGCTGGCAAATGGTGCTGGAGTCAGTGACCAGGCCAGTTGTAGAAAATAGATGTCTCTCTTTAATAAAGTGCAGAATGGAAGTTGTAGTACATCCATTTGTATAAATCACAGCTCCAAACAACTCATAATGGAAATCTTTCCAGATAGCAGTGTATTGATATAGGCCAGGATAGGAGTTGTAGTACTCCTTTCCTCTGTCTCTCAAAAGTCTGTCTCTGCAGGATCTAAGGCTAGCAATATTATTCTTGCAATGGTGGCTGTCAGGGGCGCAGCTAAAGACTCATGGGCCCTGGTGCTAGAGTTCAGCTTGGGCCCCCCTTCCCTCAGTGCTTTGTGGCCAGGGGCAGGGAAGCACATCGCCTTTGTGCTGCCTGAGGCAAAAATTGAAATGACACCCCCCCACCCCACGCCAAATTCTTGACCGAACCCCTTCCCCTTCAGTCAGAGTTGTAACTTGACCAGCATGCACTTTCTATAATACTGGTGTTTATAATACTGATGGCACAAGGGTCTTTTGGCCCCCACCGGCTTCTGGGCCCCGCTAGCGACAGCGACCTCTGCACCCCCTATAGCTACACCCCTGATAGTTGTAATTCCCAGCTGAGGGTACAGAATTAAGATGCAGTGGGTCAGACTGTGCCCAAGTTTGAAAGGTGTTTTAGCAATGTCCTCACTGCAGTAAAGTATATATCAGCCTTAAACAGCAAATACCTTACTGACTGACTCCAATGCTCAAGCATGCAGATCCTGGACCTTCTAGTTCTTTCCTTTCTCTTTTCCTGGAGTACTGTGAAGTATAGAGGGTTTTCTCTCTGGGGATATCGCAGAGATAGTGGTTCTCAGGAGTTCAGGCCTAGTATTCTGAGGAGTGAGTACATGTATATTCTCTCTCACCAGAAAAAAATTACTGGTGGTTAGCACTAGTGCCTTGCAGTGCTGGGGTCCTGGGTTCGAATCCAGCCTAGGACAAGATCTGCATGGTGTTTGTATATTCTCCCCGTGATTGTGTGGGTTTCTTCTGGGTACTCCAGTTCCTCCCACACTCCAAAGACATACTGATAGGGAATTTAGATTGTGAGCCCCATTGGGGACAGCTTGATGCTACTGTCTGTAAAGCTCTGTGGAATATGTCAGCGCTATATAAGTGCATAAATAAAAAAAAAAGGTATAACTTCCTACAAAGGCAGAATCAGAATTTTTAACCCCAACTTATCCATAAAAATACATAACAGGGCATCAACATATTAAGTAACATTACATAACAAGAACCCTATTTGGGGTACTGCAGATCAAGCAATGGAAAACATTACAGTGATATGAATACAGCCTAAATCTACTATCTTGGATAACAAGGATTCCATTGAATTCATCTTTATGCCACCATCATGGAACAGAGGAGAATTATTGGCAGATTGCTTTAACCTCTTTCATGTGCATACACTGAATGGTCAGTGATGGTTGTTCTCAGATTTGTGGTGTATTTAGCCATAATGGCTCAGGCTAGTTTCACACCTGCGTTTGGTATACCAGAGTATACCAGAAATTGGCCAGACAAAAAACTACTGCATGTAGCGTTTTTTTCCCCGACTGATTTCCGGCATATTTACTGGGTAGCGGCCAGATCTCTGCCGGAAACAATTATAGTCAATAGGTCTGGTGGGCAGACGACAGTATCCGGCAACGCCGAATTTTTATGCAGTATAACCGAATGTTGATTATTCCCATTGATTATCCTGTGATTAGTAATATACATAGATCACAAATAAGTACAACTATACCCTTTAAAGTTATATAACTCTGGACTGACTTAAAAGTTACAATTATACAGTTATGCAGTTAACTTGATGAAATATCCATTCGCTAACTAAAGGAACCCCTGGCGATCAGTTCTCAGTAGCCATGGGAGGCTGTACATTATTTCTGTAGAGCATTCCCACAGGGGAAATGTGGTATTATAAATTGCCATTACATATTGGTATTACATGTGTAAGAAGGTACCTGGAATCATCGTGGATGGAAGGTATGTGTCACCGAGGTTCCTGGCCTTGGTGAAGTAAGAGCCGGTATTTTATGTGTCAGCAGCAGCTATTGCTAATTGACACCTTGGATTTAGCATGGCTGTCATAGCTGATCCGGGACGGCTCTTACTGGGAGTAGTCAAAGTGCTGGGTGGGTGACTACTCCCCATGTTCCAGGCCCAGTTTTGCCAGGCATAAAAACCAGCCAGCACTGCCAGGTGTGGTGGATTTACCTCCCTCTCACAGTGGAGCTCAGGAGTCTGTGTGCTGTGAACTGAGGGCTGTGCTGGGATTTGAAGTTTTAGCCTGGCTGGAGGACTCAGGCCCCTCTAAAGGCGAACAGACCGCCTATGGACTTGATGAGGCTGAACTGCTAACAGGGTGTGAGTTAACACCCAGGAGAAAAGGTGACTTTTATTGTTTATGGACTTTCCTTGTGTGTGAATAAACACCAAGCCACCTGCATTTTGCGATACACCTTATTTGCATTTTGTTATACACCAATGTGTGAATAAACACCGCTGTTTGATTCAAGAACTGTGTACTTTGCCTCTATAATGCATCTGCTAGTCCTAACTACCAGTGCGAATCCCCACACATGGTATCCTTTACGCTGTGGCTAATAGACTACCCCCTATTGTATTCAGAAGCCCTAATATGGGATATAGACATGAGTTGCCCTAATAAGTCAACAGAGCTGAGAATCTTTACAAGATTTACCCTTAACATTTTACCTCTCAATCCTGCATTTAGATCAGCACACAGACTCAAAGCAGAAACGGTTCCTTTCACTTAACACTTCAAACATAGTAAATGAAATTCAGTTCAAGTGTAAACTTGTCAATTCTGTAACAGGGTTTCTTCAGCTTGAATTGCTAAATCACTTCGAAGCAACTTGTAAAGACATCAGCCTTCAGAGTCTGGAAGTAAAAAACTTCTGAAGTATTTTTCTATTAACATTATTAATTACATCTTTTCAGTTGTTTCCTGCAGCAAACAGTTAAACTTTCCATTAAAACTGTCAGATTTGCTTGACTTTGACTATAACTAATAAGCCGCTGCCTACAACATGACAGTGATTGATGTCTCCTAACCTCGAGCTCCCACAATATTGCACGGGAAAGAGTAATGATTGTCATTAGCCCGTGTATTCAGTGTTAAGAAGCACCAGCATACTTAAGAGAATGATGCAAGAAACTAGACAAGTTCATTCATTTTAATCTGCAACTTTTTTTTAAAGTGCTACCGAAACTTGGGACTGAAAAAAAAAAGTCTGGATGCCATCAGAAGAAATACAGTATTATTGGATTTCTGCCAGTAGAAGCAAAGAAGGAGCAGAACATTTATAGCATGGCCGTTTACCTCTCCATACTTTGGTCATATGCTCCATGCTATATATGTCCAGAATGACAAGCATGAGGAATAATGAGTGTATCTTGTAGTGCTAACTACAGTGCTGTGACAGATGTAAATCCATGTGACAGCTGAACCAACCAACCCTTTAAAATAAAGTCGTATGGAGCCAATTCTAAATGATGATTACAGTGTACCAGTTATATGGTATAATGTAGTCTTTTAGCTTAATTTATTTTAAATGGTTGCTACAATTTATGGGCTACATTTATCAAATCTGATGCGTCAGTTTTGTGGTCTAAAAAGTTGTTTTATGGTCTAAAATTTGAAAGATTTCATGATCCTTGCCACTTTTCACAGTGGTCTATGATTAAGAGATAAAAGTAGTGAGATTAGACCTGTATTATGGCTCATTTACTATGTGTGACTTTTGGAAAAGTTGCAAAAAAAGTCTCCACCCGCGCTAGACAACCCCCATGTCAATTTTTACACCTAAAAGGTGTAAACCACATTGTACTCACACCAGACATATTATTAAGGTGCACCATTTTATAAATTTGGTGCAGGCACGCAAAGCCAGATTTAAAACTGACATAAAAAGAACCTCAAATGATAAATGACCCCCTTTGTATTTAAATCTTAAAGGTTATAGATACCTTTGTATATACTTTTACAAGTAAAAGAGATTTGCAATTTGTTTTCAGGTATTGTAATATTGATGGTCTCTCCTTCGTCTATGTGACGAACCAGCATTGTGAACCCACTGTGCCACATGACCAACCTACTCTAAGGGTGTTATCTAAGTGAACCCCTCATTATTTGCAGTACCCCTGAATAGACTTTCTTTTGAGGAGGATTGGAACACGAGGCAGCTAGTCCAGGTGGACCAGAAGGTACCAGAGCAAGTGCAAGACCGAAGGATGAGGCAGAGGCGAAGTCAAGCATGCAAAAGGTTAGGACAGGCGACACAGGTACCGGTCAGGCAATCCGGATCGGCAACAGGAGAGTTGAGGCGAGCAGACAGGGATCAAACCGGTAGAGGAGTCCAGAAACACAAGTACGGGTCAGGTAGCAGGAACACAAGCGGAGATACCAGAAACTTTTGCAGGACACAAGGACCTTAACTCTCAGGCACCTGGGAAGGGGATTGGACCACTTATATAGGTGCATGAGGGCTAGGATTGGTCAGCATGGTCACATGTGCTAAACCCATAAATCATAGGAAGTGACACGTGCCGGCCCTTAAGGAAGCGCTACAGGGAACAAGCTGAAAGCTGTGCCCAGGGCTGGAAGGACACCGTCGAGCAGATTCACCTCCGAACATGGCACCCGGGACTGCGTCGGTAAGCAGGGAGACATTAGTGGAAAGCAACCGCTGGTACAGTACCGACCCTCTTTATCAAATTTGGAGCATGTATGCTCTCTTCTGGTTCCCAAGACCTCTGCTTGAGACCAAAGCCTTTCCAGTCCACAAGATAGTAGGTATTCTTGCCACATTTCTTGATGTCCAGGATGTCTTTGACTTCAAATGCATCATCAGAATCTCCAGATACTGGAGTCGGAGTATATGGAACAGTAGAGAAGCGATTTAGAACTGCTGGTTTCAGTAAGGACACGTGGAAGGCATTAGAAATCCACAGAGAGAGAGGCAGACATAACTTACACTGACGAGCAAAAGGGTAACAAAACTATTGATTTGCAGGCTCCATATCTCACCATCCACTACAGCTTTGAATGCGAGACTACCATAATTTGATAGACAATCATCTTAATAAATTGGTAAACACACGTAGTAAACAGAAGTAGGTGACACAGCTGTACACTCTATAACAATCCATACACCGAACACCGACACAGATGTCTCGCGCACCTCCATGTCTTCACTGCAATCTTGTGGTGCAATGCCAATCCAAAGACATGTCAATAAGTTCAGTGGCCTGAAGAAGCGCAAATTTTGCGATTTAATGTATGTTGGCAGTACAAGCAGACAGTTTAAGGTAAGACTGCGGGAACATCTCAATTACATTAAGAACCCCTGAGCTTTAGGTACCTCTAACGCAGCGGACCATTTTATAACAAAACACAACCGTAATATAAACAGCCTATGTACCTTTGCCTTTGAAAAAGTGTCCGCTCCACCCAGAGGCGGTGACCCAGAGGCGGTGATATTAAGCAAAAAATATCATTATGTGAAGCCTATTGGATTTTTAGGTTGAATACCAGGGTCCCATTTGGCTTAAACTTGAAAAAGAATTTATGCATTTTTATTATATTTATATTTTATATTTAACATCTAATATTTATGCTTTATTATCTAGTTATATGATGTTTGGGCCATTTGTGTTGTTTACCTGTTTTCCAGGGGAAGTTCTCCTATGGGAGATCCTGCTGTTGTGCCAGGTCTTCCCTTCTTTGGTTTTAGCTGCTTTTTCCTATGCGATTTTGAGACATATACACACAGTGGCGTACACACAATCCATGGGGCCCCGGTGTGAAACTGTTCCATGGGGCCCCCTCCCCATCGCCGCCCACCCCAACCTGTCTTTACCCCCCCTCGCCGCGCGCATGTGTATGTATGTATATATTATATACTGTATATTACT
Organism: Bufo bufo; assembly: GCF_905171765.1. Taxonomy (NCBI): domain Eukaryota; kingdom Metazoa; phylum Chordata; class Amphibia; order Anura; family Bufonidae; genus Bufo; species Bufo bufo. The sequence continues at coordinate 448,043,384 of NC_053393.1, read as the reverse complement.
GTATATCACTATATACAAGAGGATGATATATGGTATAACATCTTGTATATAGTGATATAGTAGACCACGCTGATGATATAACCTGGGTATCTCTATAATTATTTATGTACAGCTGGTATAAGTTATACATCTTGTATATAATGATATGGAGCATGCTGGTATAAACTGGTATCTCCTTATATGATTATATATGTACAGCTGGTATAAGTTATACAGTCGTGGCCAAAAGTTTTGAGAATTACATAAATATTGGAAATTGGAAAAGTTGCTGCTTAAGTTTTTATAATAGCAATTCGCATATACTCCAGAATGTTATGAAGAGTGATCAGATGAATTGCATAGTCCTTCTTTGCCATGAAAAGTAACTTAATCCCAAAAAAACCTTTCCACTGCATTTCATTGCTGTCATTAAAGGATCTGCTGAGATCATTTCAGTAATCGTCTTGTTAACTCAGGTGAGAATGTTGACGAGCACAAGGCTGGAGATCATTATGTCAGGCTGATTGGGTTAAAATGGCAGACTTGACATGTTAAAAGAAGGGTGATGCTTGAAATCATTGTTCTTCCATTGTTAACCATGGTGACCTGCAAAGAAACGCGTGCAGCAATCATTGCATTGCATAAAAATGTCTTCACAGGCAAGGATATTGTGGCTACTAAGATTGCACCTCAATCAACAATTTATAGGATCATCAAGAACTTCAAGGAAAGAGGTTCAAGTCTTGTTAAGAATACTTCAGGGTGTCCAAGAAAGTCCAGCAAGCGCCAGGATCGTCTCCTAAAGAGGATTCAGCTGCGGGATCGGAGTGCCACCAGTGCAGAGCTTGCTCAGGAATGGCAGCAGGCAGGTGTGAGCGCATCTGCACGCACAGTGAGGCGAAGACTTTTGGAAGATGGCCTGATGTCAAGAAGGGCAGCAAAGAAGCCACTTCTCTCCAAAAAAAACATCAGGGACAGATTGATCTTCTGCAGAAAGTTTGGTGAATGGACTGCTGAGGACTGGCGCAAAGTCATATTCTCCGATGAAGCCTCTTTCCGATTGTTTGGGGCATCTGGAAAAAGGCTTGTCCGGAGAAGAAAAGGTGAGCCCTACCATCAGTCCTGTATCATGCCAACAGTAAAGCATCCTGAGACCATTCATGTGTGGGGTTGCGTCTCATCCAAGGGAGTGGACTCACTCACAATTTTGCCCAAAAACACAGCCATGAATAAAGAATGGTACCAAAACACCCTCCAACAGCAACTTCTTCCAACAATCCAACAACAAGAACAATGCATTTTCCAGCACGATGGAGCACCGTGCCATAAGGCAAAAGTGATAACTAAGTGGCTCGGGGACCAAAACGTTGACATTTTGGGTCCATGGCCCGGAAACTCCCCAGATCTTAATCCCATTGAGAACTTGTGGTCAATCCTCAAGAGGCGGGTGGACAAACAAAAACCCACTAATTCTGACAAACTCCAAGAAGTGATTATGAAAGAATGGGTTGCTATCAGTCAGGAATTGGCCCAGAAGTTGATTGAGAGCATGCCCAGTCGAATTGCAGAGGTCCTGAAAAAGAAGGGCCAACACTGCAAATACTGACTCTTTGCATAAATGTCATGTAATTGTCGATAAAAGCCTTTGAAACGTATGAAGTGCGTGTAATTATATTTCACTACATCACAGAAACAACTGAAACAAAGATCTAAAAGCAGTTTAGCAGCAAACTTTGTGAAAACTAATATTTGTGTCATTCTCAAAACTTTTGGCCACGACTGTACATCTTAATATACCATAAGATGTATAACTTATACCAGGCCAGCTCACATATAACAATATACAGAACATACCAAGGCCAGATAGTAACTATTACCTGCTGGGCTGGCTCAGGCTGAAAGCTGCTGAATCGACCTGCTGAAAGTCAGTGGCAATTGGCAAGGCTGAATGCTGGAGGCTGGCTGGGCTCAATGTGGGCTCTGACTGGCTGAATGAGTGCTGCTCCTGGGCCTGGCTCAGGCTGGCAGAAATGTCTGGCAGAGAGAGAGAGAGAACGAGGAGAGGTCGGGTGAGTGACTGTAGTATATAGAGTCAGACTACTGGGCAAGTGGGCAGTGGCAGACTAGCAGCTCCTCTGTTTCCAACTTCCGGCCGGACCTGCAGCACTGATAACTTTGTGACGTCACGTAAGCGCGCAGTGTGAGCCGGACATGCTGTCCGGCCCTGCCATTGATACTTAAAGTGACCATGCCTGAGCCGGACCCGCCATCCCATCATCCATAGCAACAAAAAAAGGGGACTTTTGGCCATCCGTCCTGGCCTTGCACCGGACCAGGAGGCTAAAAACCGGACGTCTGGCCACCCTAAGAGCAGCAGTGGCAGAGAGACTGAGGCCAGCAGCAGCCATTTCAGTCAGATTAGAGCCAGAGCTGCAGAGTGGCTGTAATCTGACTGAAATGGCTGCTGCTGGCCTTAGTGAGTTTCTCTGCCACTGCAGAGAGACCTCATATCAGCCAACTCAGCCCCCATAAGACCTCAAATCAGCCCAAAGACCCCCATCAGACCCCCACTAAGCCCCCATCAGACCTCAGATCACCCCAAAGAGCCCCACTCAGCCCCCATCAGAACTCAGATCAGCCCAAAGACCCCCATCAGACCCCCACTCAGTCCCCATCAGCTCAGATCAATCAGCGGCAGCAGCCCATTGTGATCCCCATTCCCCCAGGCCCCAATACTTAACTGTTTTGCGCCACAGGGCTACTCTTCCTGTTCAGGCCTCCGGCAGAAGTCGCGCTCCGCTCCTCTCCTCTCTCTGTCTTCCCAGCCGGCGCTGCACTGTCACCTGACAGCGTGCAGCGTCAGGTCATAGTGCGCGCACTACATCCTGACGCTGTACGTGCTCAGGATAGTGAAGCGAAGGCCGGGGAGGGTAAGTATATTAAAGGGCCGGGCGGCGGACCACACAGAAACGAGGGGCACTGGGCGGCGGGACCCGGGTACTACAGTACAGCACTACTGCAGGGTGGGGCCAGGGGTCCACAGGTGGCCAGGCCCCCTGGAACTCCAGGGGGCCCGGTTGTAACTGCGACCCCTGTATGTATGCCAGTGTATACACATGATGCGGTTTTATATTTTATATATTTATGTCCAGCCTATATTGAATGTGTTCATTATTGTGTTTATTATTTTTCCCTCAAGCTAATAAGTGTAATGGGTCTTTTACGTATGGTGTGCACGGCTGGGGGTTTATCTTTTTCTCTCCCTTCCATTGACATAGTAACATAGTTTGTAAGGCTGAAAAAAGACATCTGTCCATCCAGTTCAGCCTGTTATCCTGCAAGTTTATGCAGAAGAAGGCAAAAAAAAAAAAAAACCTGTGAGGTAGAAGCCAATTTTCCTCACTTTAGGAGAATAACTCCCCGGATCAACGACCCATCTCCAGTAACTAGAACCTGTGATATTATTACACTCCAGAAATACATCCAGGCCCCTCTTGAACTCTTTTAGTGAGCTCACCATCATAGAAACATAACCTTCCTGTTTCTTTCTCATTCTTATCTTTATTCTGTTTTGATTCTCTCACCTGAACTAATTTTCTTGTTCTACCTATGGGCTACATTTCTCCCTTCCCCCTAGCTGTTTCTTCCTACGGGATTGGAGAGGGAGGTGCATAAGTTTATCACAGCCTGAGCACACCATGAGGCTATGATTAAGAACCGCAGTGTTCGAAAAACATGTCAACCGAATTGGAGTAGGAGTGAGGAGATGTCCACCGAATGTATTGTCCCATGTATATGAGAAAAATAAAGACGTTGCAACGACAGTTGTTCCGGTGCTGGATCACTTTTGATTTTGATTTTTATGTCAAAGTTTGCCTTAGCTCGTACCGTGCACGGAGGATATGAGGTGAGCTGGACTTACTACTTGTTCACATGGAGATAGCTATGTAATATTTCATTGACCGGTTCTACTTGCCTGTTGGTCTGGGGATGATATCCTGAAGAGAAATCTAATTCAATCTTGAGCCGGCAAAGAGCTCTCCAGTTCATCAGCTGAGGGCAATCTGGCGAAAGGGACAAAGTGAGCCATCTTGGAGAACCGGGCCACGACCACCCAGATAACTGCACATCTGGCAGAAGATGGAAGATTTGTAATAAAGTCCATGGCAGTGTGTTGTTATAGGGCATCAGGAAAAGGATGAGGTAACAACAGCCCGGGTGGTTTGGTCCTGGAGACTTTATTCTGAGCAAACATGTAGGCAGACATGTAATCACGCACATCCTTTGGCAGTGTGGACCACCTGTAGTGGCGTAATAAAAGTTCTAAAGTCTTGTCGATCCCTGGATGACTGGCGAGTTTGGAGTTGTACCCCTAAGGTAGAATACGCTTCTTCTTGGCAGGTTGCACGAATGTTCTCCTGGGGGTAATGACTTTGACTAGAACAGGAGCCATAGTGATCAAGCAAGCAGGATCAACAATGTACTGGGGTTCCTCTTGCTGGTTGGAGAAATCAAATGACTAAAACAGGGCATCCACCTTGATGTTCTTCTCGGCCGGGCAAGAGTGAAGCTCAAAGTTAAAAGGAGAGTAGAAGAGTGCCCATCTGGCTTGGCATGGATTCAGATGCTGGGCTGTCTGCAGATATGTAAGGTTTTTGTGGTCGGTGAAGATTATCACCAGATGCTGGGATCCTTCCAATAGATACCGCCATTCCTCTAAGGTTAGTTTTATGGCCAGAAGCTTTCTATCCTCTATCCCTATACAGTAATTCCTGTGAGAGCTTGGAGAAAAATCCATAGGTGAATATCTTGCCCTTGGTTCCTTTCTGCAGTAAAACAAAGACTGCTCCTATGGAGGAGGCATCCACTTCTTGGCTTGAGACATCTGGATGGAGCAAAACAGGAGCAGAGGCAAATGACTTCTTTAATTGGACGAAGGCAGCTTCAGCCTCAGGAGTCCAGACTCTGGCGTTCACCTCTTTCTTAGTAAGGGCAGAGATCAGGGATGTAAGAGACAAAAAGGTATGAATGAACTGGAGATACAAATTTGCAAAACCTAGGAAGCGCTGTATGGTGCGAAGACCCTTTGGGCGGGGCCAGTCCATTACTGCATTCAGCTTTTCAGGATCCATCTGCAACCTAGTATCAGAGATGATGTATCTCTGTAACGGTAAAGTAGGCTTCTCAAAGACGCATTTCTCGAGTTTGGCATAAAGTTGATTCTCTCTCAACCATTAAAATATTAAACATACATGCCAACAGTGAGAGGTCAAATCCAGAGAATGGATCAGTATATCGTCCAGGTACACTATAATGCAGACATAGTGCAGATCCTGGAAGATGTTCTTTACAAACTCCTGGAATACCACAGGAGCATTACACCGACCTAAAGCATACTCGTAGTGACCATCTCAAGTGTTAAAAGCGGTCTTCCACTCGTCGACCTCTCGAATGTGGATAAGGTTATATGCACCATGCAGTTCTAATTTTGTTAAGACCTTAGCTTCTCAGATCCTTTCAAAGAGTTCAGAGATTAGTGGTAGTCAAACATTGCTTGGGATTAGGGAAGCGAGAGTGGGTGTCACAATACTAGTGGAATACTGCTGGAATCCAATGGCAGGGACAAGGCCTGTACACAGGAAACACCGGAGTCTTGAATAGGAGGTTGCAGGACTGAAGGCTGTAGCAGAGCCAAGCAGGTGGAGCCGTAACCGGTAGCAACGGTGCAGGACCGAAGAATGCAGCAGAGCAAGACAGGGGGAGCCTTTACCAGTGGCAACGGTGCAGGACCGAAGGATGCAGCAGAGCAAGGCAGACGGAGCCGTTACCGGTAGCAACGGTGCAGGACCGAAGGATGCAGAAGAGCCGAGGTCAGACGAGCAATGGGTCAGGGCAGGCGGCACAGGAACGTAGTCAAGCAATCCGGGTCGGCAACAGGAGGTAGCAGGATGTCACAAAGTAGCAGGGTAAACCGCAAGTAGGAGGAACAAACCAGAGAGCTAGTTCCAAGCAAGAGGACTGCACGAGCAGAAGCTAAACACAATACTCAAGCAATTCGTAACAGGCTTGAGAGGTTTAAATGTGAAACAGGAAGTAAGATGGCACCCAGCTGAGACACAATCCACCATCTTAACTGAGGGAGAACTTGAGGGCAAGACAATCTGAACTAAACAGACATAGCAGGATGATTCCTGACAGTGGGTGGACTTGGCGACGGGGAAGAGTGGCACCTGGCAGAAGGTCAACCCGACAATCATAAGAACTGTGAGGAGGCAGGGTCTCCGTCTCTTTCTTGCTGAAGACATCCACAAAACTAGCATACTGTGGCGGAAGTCCTTGCAGGTCTTCAAGTATTGCAGGCGAGGAAGCTGGTCGGATCTCTGATAAGCAGGTGGACCGACAGTAGGATCCCCAATGCAGAATCTGACCAGAGTGCCAGTCTAGCACTGGAGTGTGCTGACACAGCCAGGGGAGACCAAGGATAATAGGATTCGCAGAAGCTGGCAACACATAGAAGAAGATAATCTTTAAATGCAGAACCCCTATTTGCAACTTCGGGGGCATATTGACAGAGAGCACAGGTTTGGGAAGTGGCAATCCATTTACATAAGCCACTGTTAAGGGGGCTTATTAATTACCAATATTTATGTCAATACCAATAATTAATATTCCTAAATAGGCGTGAGTCATCTACTGTGACCCTGCCTATTTATTCCCTTAACCCCTTAAGGACACAGCCCTATTTCACCTTAAGGACCAGGCCATTTTTTGCAAATCTGACCAGTGTCACTTTAAGTGCTCATAACTTTTAAACGCTTTGACTTACCCAGGCCGTTCTGAGATTGTTTTTTCGTCACATATTGTACTTCATGTCACTGCTAAAATTGGGTCAAAAAAGTTAATTTCAGTTTCTCTACTTCTGTAATACATAGTAATACCCCCAAAAATTGTGATGACTTTACATTCCCCATATGTCTACTTCATGTTTGTAGCATTTTGGGAATAATATTTTATTTTTTGGGGATGTTACAAGGCTTAGAAGTTTAGAAGCAAATTTTGAAATTTTCAGAAATCTTCAAAATCCCACTTTATATGGACCAGTTCAGGTTTGAAGTCACTTTGTGAGGCTTAGATAATAGAAACCTCCCAAAAATGACCCCATTCTAGAAACTACACCCCACAAGGTATTCAAAACTGTTTTTTCAAACTTTATTAACCCTTTAGGTCTTCCACAAGACTTCATGGCAGATGGAGAAACAATTTTGAAATTTCTTTTTTTTGGAAAATTTTCCAATATAATCAATTTTTTCCAGGAGTAAAACAAGGGTTAACTGCCAAACAACACTCAAAATGGGTTGCCCTGATTCTGTAGTTTGCAAAAACACCCCATATGTGGTCGTAAACTACTGTTTGGCCGAACGGTAGCACATAGAAGGAGGGGAACACCATATGGGTTTTGGAAGGCAGATTTGGCAGGACTGGTTTTGTTTATACCATGTCCCATTTGAAGCCCCCTGTTGCAACCCTAGAATAGAAATTTCAAAAAAGTGACTCCATCTAAGAAAGTACACCCCTCAAGGTATTCAAAACTGGGTTTACAAACTTTGTTAACCCTTTAGGTGTTCCACAAGAGTTAATGGCAGATGGAGAAACAATTTTGAAATTTCTATTTTTTGGAAAATTTTCCAATATAATCAATTTTTTCCAGGAGTAAAACAAGGGTTAACTGCCAAACAACACTCAAAATGGGTTGCCCTGATTCTGTAGTTTGCAAAACACCCCATATGTGGTCGTAAACTACTGTTTGGCCGAACGGTAGCACATAGAAGGAGGGGAACACCATATGGGTTTTGGAAGGCAGATTTAACAGGACTGGTTTTGTTTATACCATGTCCCATTTGAAGCCCCCTGTTGCACCCCTAGAATAGAAATTTCAAAAAAGTGACTCCATCTAAGAAAGTACACCCCTCAAGGTATTCAAAACTGGGTTTACAAACTTTGTTAACCCTTTAGGTGTTCCACAAGAGTTAATGGCAGATGGAGAAACAATTTTGAAATTTCTATTTTTTGGAAAATTTTCCAATATAATCAATTTTTTCCAGGAGTAAAACAAGGGTTAACTGCCAAACAACACTCAAAATGGGTTGCCCTGATTCTGTAGTTTGCAGAAACACCCCATATGTGGTCGTAAACTACTATTTGGCTAAACGGCAGGACATAGAAGAAGGGGAACGCCATATGGTTTTTGGAAGGCAGATTTTGCTGGACTGGTTTATTTACACCATGTACCCTTTCAAGCCCCCTGATGCACCCCTAGAGTAGAAACTCCATAAAAGTGACCCCATCTAGGAAACTACGGGATAAGGTGGTTGTTGTTTTGGGACTATTTTAGGGGTAAATTTGATTTTTGGTTGCTCTATATTACTCTTTTTGAGGCAATGTAACAAAAAAATTAAATTCTAAAATTGTTTCTACATTCGCTATTTAGTTTTGTGGAACACCTAAAGGGTTAACATAGTTTGTAAAGTAACTTTTGAATACCTTGAGGGGTGTAGTTTCTTAGATGGGGTCACTTTTTTGGAGTTTCTAGTCTAGGCTACATCAGGGGGGCTTCTAATGGGACATGGTGTCAAAAAAAAAACTGTCCATCAAAATCTGCCTTCCAGAAACCATATGGAGTTCCCTTCGTTCTATGCCCTGCCGTGCGGCTATATAGCCATTTACGACCACATATGGGGTGTTTCTGCAAACTACAGAATCGGGGCAATAAATATTTAGTTTTGTTTGGCTGTTAACCGTTGCTTTATTACCGGCAAAATGGATTCAAATTGAAATTTTGCCCAAAAATAGGTGTTTTGGCACCGTTTTTATTTTATATTTTTAACACCGTTCATCCGAGGCGTTTGGTCAAAAGTAATTTTTATAGCGACGACTTTTACGCACGCGACGATGCCCAATATGTATGGCTCTCAGACTTTGGAGACACTAAGCAGGCATTCTAAAACTGCGGCCCTCCAGATGTTGTAAAACTACAATTCCCACCATGCCCTGCTGATGGCTGTAGGTTGTCTGGGCATGCTGGGAGTTATAGTTTTACAACATCTGGAGGGCCGCAGTTTGAGGATGCCTGCACTAAAACTAATATTTTTTGGGGAAAGAAAAATTGTTTCTGTGTCTCCAAAGTCTGAGAGACATAGTTTTTTATGTTCTCTAGTGGACTGTTGGGGATTATAAAAATTTAGTACTCCATGGAAGTGTGATACTCCCTGAAGCAATCGATAATGCAGAGGCCCGGATGATCGGGGCACGTGTCACACTGAGTGGTGGTGTCCTTCCGTATCCCCCTCTTGTGACACACTCTGCATCTTTTCTGGGTTCGTCCCTTCTTTCCAGTATGGGGGACCACACCTGGAAAGTGTTGGCCAGGGACGATCCGGGCGCCTCCAGTTCCCGAGGTACTCCGGCCTGCTCTTTCCCGGTCCGAAAAGATCAGGTCTTTGAGGACTGCCTCATAGAACTGGAGGAATGTCCCTGTGCTGCCAGCGCTTCGGGATAGTACAAAAGAGTTGTACATGGCAACCTGTACCAAGTAGACCGCAACTTTTTTGTACCATGCCCGGGTTTTGCGCATGGCATTATATGGCTTGAGGACTTGATCAGAGAGATCAACTCCTCCCATATACCGATTGTAGGCGACGATACAATCGGGCTTGAGGACCGTTGCCGCGGTACCTCGCACAGAGACGGGGGTGGTGCTGTTACCGTGGATTGTGGACAGCATAAGGACATCCCTCTTGTCCTTATACCTGACCAGCAACAGGCTTCCACTGGTAAGGGCACGGGTCTCACCTCTGGGGATGGGTACCTGGACGGGGTGGGCAGGGAGGCCGCGTTGATTTTTCCGCACGGTCCCACAAGCGAACGTGAATCTGGCGGCAAGGGACCTGAACAAGGGAATGCTGGTATAAAAGTTGTCCACGTACAAGTGGTAACCCTTATCCAGCAGTGGGTACATAAGGTCCCACACGAGTTTCCCGGTAACACCCAGAGTGGGGGGACATTCTGGTGGTTGAATCCGGGAATCTCGCCCCTCGTACACACGAAATTTGTAAGTGTACCCTGAGGTACTCTCACAAATTTTGTATAGCTTCACGCCATACCTCGCCCGCTTTGTGGGAATGTATTGGCGGAAACTGAGTCTCCCCTTGAACGCAACGAGAGACTCATCAACCGCGACCTCCCTTCCAGGTACGTAGGCCTCCATGAATTTGACCCCAAAGTGATTGATGACCGGCCGTATCTTGTACAGCCGGTCATAGGCAGGATCACTTCGGGGGGGACATGCTGCATTATCGGAATAATGCAGACATTTCCGGATGGCCTCAAACCGGGAGCGTGTCATGGCCGTACTGTACAGTGGGGTCTGGTAGAGTATGTCCCCACTCCAGTATTGCCTGACACTGGGTTTTTGCACTAGACCCATATGCAGCACGAGGCCCCAAAATGTCCTCATCTCGGCTGCACTGACCGGCGTCCAGCCACCGGGTCTAGCCAAAAATGAGCCCGGGTTTTGAACGACGAACTGTTGGGCGTACAGATTCGTCTGCTCCACCATCAGATTCACCAGTGGGTTACTGAAAAAAAAACTAAAAAAGTCCATTTCAGTAAACCCCACTGTGGGAATCTGGATTCCTGGATTGGCAGCAAAATCCGGAATCTCGGGCTCAAAGTCCACTGGGGGACACCAGCTAAGTTCATCGGCAGGGGGCTCCGGTGGGCTTATTTGGTGGGCCGGGAAACCAGTACGAACCCCAGGGCGGCTCGTACTAGGGTGGGCCACAGGATCCCTAGCATGTGGGGCCCCTGGCTCTGCCTGGCGGCGTCTCCGCTGCCTTGGTGGCTCATCGTCATCCGATGATGATGAGGAGGATGCGGATGACAAAAGGAACGTGGGGTCATCCTCATCCTCACTGGGGCTCTCGGAGTCGGAGGCAATCTGGGCGTATGCCTCCTCCACCGAGAACATCCGGCGGGCCATGGGTGTGTGTGTGTGCGTGTGTATGTGCGTGCGTGTAAACCTTTATTCTATGTGCGTGTGTGTGGGGGCACGGGTGTTCACGTACTAAAAAGTCCAGGCAAAAAAAATGGGCAAATGTTAGAAAAAAAAAAAAAAAAAATTCAAACTTGCTGATCAGCGGTTCAACGCTGATCAGCGGTCGGTGGGGTGGTGGGGCGGGCGATGCGCTAACAGTGGCCGGACGCTAAGAGTGCCGGACAGTCAGCGCACGCAGAAAAAAAAAAAGTGGTGGTGGGGGAAGGGTCTGGTGGGGGGGGGGGGGGGGGGTTGGTGGGTGGATTGGGGGGGCTGGTGGTGGGGGGGGCTGGTGGTGGGGGGGATGCGGGGGGGCAAGTGGCAGGGGGGGTCTGGGGTCTGAAAGCTGAAACAAAAAAGTTTAGAATAAATGTGCTTTTTTTTTTTTTTCTAACTTTTCCCTTCTTTCCCTGCCTAACGGTGCCTCTCCCTCACTGACCCTAACCTACCTGGGTGGCGATGGGTGCAGGAGGGTGATGGATGGCGATTAGGGGGACACAGGAGCTGGTGCTGGAAGATGCTGCACGGTCAGGGTGCTGGACAGGAAGAGGAGGGGAGAGAGGAGCGCAGGAAGTTTGAATCTCGCGCCTCTCTCCCCTGCACCAATCAGCACCCTGGACAGCGGCATTCAGCACCAGGGCCAGCACCGCCTCTCCAAATCCTCGGACTGCGATAGGTGGTGTATAATTACGCCACCGATCGCAGTCTTTTTCCGGTTCATCGGGTCACAGGACACCCGAATGGACCGGAAACGCAGAAAACCGCAGGTCTGAATTGACCTGCGGTTTTCTGCGATCGTCGATGCGGGGGGGTCAAATGACCCCCCCCTGCATTGTTACAGGATGCCGGCTGAATGATTTCAGCCGGCATCCCGTTCCGATTAACCCCCGCGGCGCCGGCATCGCTATTTAAAGCCATGACGTACCGGTACGTCATGTGTCCTTAAGGACTCGGGAAACATGCCGTACCGGTACGTCATGTGTCCTTAAGGGGTTAATATAATATAACATATGCACCATCGCCTTGCCTGCATGCTGCGTTGAAAGCCGACTGCCTGCGCCTTACTGTACTATAATAATGGTCCAGACACTGTGCCCTTAAATAATAAAATATTTATTACACAATAGTCTACTAATACGCTATATCTATATATATATATATATATATATATATATATATCTATAGATCAATCGTTATAGATATATATACATATAGACGCACACATCACAGTACAGTAAGATTATTACAATAAACACCTACAACACAGATAATACTACACTACACTACACACAATCCCAATTCCACCCCACACACTATCTATACAATACACTTACATACATTCATTAGCAGCCCACCCAACCTGGCACTAAACTATGCCTATGAACGAAGGGTTAATGGTGGCGCTGCAAGGGTAAATGCAGGCCACAGACACAGGGGTTACAGGGGTATAGCTGGGGTATATAGGGGGTATGTGAGGGGTAGGTAGGGGCTAGACAGGTAGTGGTTAATCAGGGCAGCACTGAAGGGTTACTGCTGCAGGGGTATACTTAGCCGTTCCAGGGTTACTAGGCCTTCTCCAGGGGCACGTGATAAAGCTGCTCTCTCCCATGTATCTCTGTTTGTAGTCCAGTTCCAAGAGATCCCTGCCATGCCCCGCCCTGACTATGTGCGGAGGTCGGCCAGAATAGCAGCACGAGTTTAGTGTTTTGTTTTGGAGCCGTGCTGGATCCGCCTCTCATCAGGTGCACTGGGTGGGGTCATTAGTTTAACCACCTCAGCCCCCAGTGCTTAAACACCCTGAAAGACCAGGCCACTTTTTACACTTCTGACCTACACTACTTTCACCATTTATTGCTCGGTCATGCAACTTACCACCCAAATGAATTTTACCTCCTTTTCTTCTCACTAATAGAGCTTTCATTTGGTGGTATTTCATTGCTGCTGACATTTTTACTTTTTTTGTGATTAATCAAAATTTAACGATTTTTTTTGCAAAAAAATGACATTTTTCACTTTCAGTTGTAAAATTTTGCAAAAAAATGACATTTTTCACTTTCAGTTGTAAAATTTTGCAAAAAAAACGACATCCATATATAAATTTTGCTCTAAATTTATTGTTCTACATGTCTTTGATAAAAAAAAAAAATGTTTGGGTAAAAAAAAATGGTTTGGGTAAAAGTTATAGCGTTTACAAACTATGGTACAAAAATGTGAATTTCCGCTTTTTGAAGCAGCTCTGACTTTCTGAGCACCTGTCATGTTTCCTGAGGTTCTACAATGCCCAGACAGTACAAACACCCCACAAATGACCCCATTTCGGAAAGTACACACCCTAAGGTATTCGCTGATGGGCATAGTGAGTTCATAGAACTTTTTATTTTTTATCACAAGTTAGCGGAAAATGATGATTTTTTTTATTTATTTTTTTTCTTACAAAGTCTCATATTCCACTAACTTGTGACAAAAAATAAAAACTTCTATGAACTCACTATGCCCATCACGAAATACCTTGGGGTCTCTGCTTTCCAAAATGGGGTCACTTGTGGGGTGGTTATACTGCCCTGGCATTCTAGGGGCCCAAATGTGTGGTAAGGAGTTTGAAATCAAATTCTGTAAAAAATGACCTGTGAAATCCGAAAGGTGCTCTTTGGAATATGGGCCCCTTTGCCCACCTAGGCTGCAAAAAAGTGTCACACATCTGGTATCTCCGTACTCAGAAGAAGGTGGGGAATGTGTTTTGGGGTGTCATTTTATATATACCCATGCTGGGTGAGATAAATATCTTGGTCAAATGCCAACTTTGTATAAAAAAATGGGAAAAGTTGTCTTTTGCCAAGATATTTCTCTCACCCAGCATGGGTATATGTAAAATGACACCCCAAAACACATTCCCCAACTTCTCCTGAGTACGGAGATACCAGATGTGTGACACTTTTTTGCAGCCTAGGTGGGCAAAGGGGCCCATATTCCAAAGAGCACCTTTCGGATTTCACAGGTCATTTTTTACAAAATTTGATTTCAAACTCCTTACCACACATTTGGGCCCCTAGAATGCCAGGGCAGTATAACTACCCCACAAGTGACCCCATTTTGGAAAGAAGAGACCCCAAGGTATTCGCTGATGGGCATAGTGAGTTCATGGAAGTTTTTATTTTTTGTCACAAGTTAGTGGAATATGAGACTTTGTATGAAAAAAAAATAAAAATAAAAAATCAGCATTTTCCACTAACTTGTCACAAAAAAAAAAAAATTCTAGGAACTCGCCATGCCCCTCACGGAATACCTTGGGGTGTCTTCTTTCCAAAATGGGGTCACTTGTGGGGTAGTTATACTGCCCTGGCATTTTCCAGGGGCCCTAATGTGTGGTAAGTAGGTAAATGACCTGTGAAATCCTAAAGGTGCTCTTTGGAATATGGGCCCCTTTGCCCACCTAGGCTGCAAAAAAGTGTCACACATGTGGTATCGCCGTATTCAGGAGAAGTTGGGGAATGTGTTTTGGGGTGTCATTTTACATATACCCTTGCTGGGTGAGAGAAATATCTTGACAAAAGACAACTTTTCCCATTTTTTTATACAAAGTTGGCATTTGACCAAGATATTTCTCTCACCCAGCATGGGTATATGTAAAATGACACCCCAAAACACATTCCCCAACTTCTCCTGAGTACGGCGATACCAGATGTGTGACACTTTTTTGCAGCCTAGATGCGCAAAGGTGCCCAAATTCCTTTTAGGAGGGCATTTTTAGACATTTGGATACCAGACTTCTTCTCACGCTTTGGGGCCCCTAGAATGCCAGGGCAGTATAAATACCCCACATGTGACCCCATTTTAGAAAGAAGATACCCCAAGGTATTCAATGAGGGGCATGGCGAGTTCATAGAAATTTTTTTTTTTTGGCACAAGTTAGCGGAAATTGATATTTTTTATTTTTTTCTCACAAAGTCTCCCGTTCCGCTAACTTGGGACAAAAATTTCAATCTTTCATGGACTCAATATGCCCCTCACGGAATACCTGGGGGTGTCTTCTTTCCGAAATGGGGTCACATGTGGGGTATTTATACTGCCCTGGCATTCTAGGGGCCCTAAAGCGTGAGAAGAAGTCTGGAATATAAATGTCTAAAAATTTTTACGCATTTGGATTCCGTGAGGGGTATGGGGAGTTCATGTGAGATTTTATTTTTTGACACAAGTTAGTGGAATATGAGACTTTGTAAGAAAAATAAATAAATAATTCCGCTAACTTGGGCCAAAAAAATGTCTGGAGCCTTACAGAGGGGTGATCAATGACAGGGGGGGTGATCAATGACAGGGGGGGTGATCAATGACAGTGGGGGTGATCAATGACAGGGGGGTGATCAGAGAGTCTATATGGGGTGATCACCACAGTCATTGATCACGCCTGTGTAAGGCTTCATTCAGACGTCCGGATGCGTTTTGCGGATCCGATCCATCTATCAGTGCATCCGTATAAATCATGCGGACGTCTGAATGGAGCTTTACAGGGGGGTAATCAATGACAGGGGGGTGATCAGGGAGTCTATATGGGGTGATCACCACAGTCATTGATCATGCCCCTGTAAGGCTTCATTCAGACGTCCGGATGCAGTTTGCGGATCCGATCCATCTATCAGTGGATCCGTAAAAATCATGCGGACGTCTGAATGGAGCTTTACAGGGGGGTAATCAATGACAGGGGGGGTAATCAATGACAGGGGGGTGATCAGGGAGTCTATATGGGGTGATCACCACAGTCATTGATCACGCCCCTGTAAGGCTTCATTCAGACGTCCGGATGCGTTTTGCGGATCCGATCCATCTATCAGTGCATCCGTAAAAATCATGCGGACGTCTGAATGGAGCTTTACAGGGGGGTAATCAATGACAGGATGGTGATCAGGGAGTCTATATGGGGTGATCACCACAGTCATTGATCACGCCCCTGTAAGGCTTCATTCAGACGTCCGGATGCGTTTTGCGGATCCGATCCATCTATCAGTGCATCCGTAAAAATCATGCAGACATCTGAATGGAGCTTTACAGGGGGTTGATCAATGACAGGGGGGTAATCAATGACAGGGGGGTGATCAGGGAGTCTATATGGGGTGATAACCACAGTCATTGATCATGCCCCTGTAAGGCTTCATTCAGACGTCCGGATGCGTTTTGCGGATCCGATCCATCTATCAGTGCATCCGTAAAAATCATGCGGACATCTGAATGGAGCTTTACAGGGGGGTGATCAGGGAGTCTATATGGGGTGATCACGCCCCTGTAAGGCTTCATTCAGACGTCCGGATGCGTTTTGCGGATCCGATCCATCTATCAGTGGATCCGTAAAAATCATGCAGACGTCTGAATGGAGCTTTACAGGGGGTTGATCAATGACAGGGGGGTAATCAATGACAGGGGGGTGATCAGGGAGTCTATATGGGGTGATCACCACAGTCATTGATCACGCCCCTGTAAGGCTTCATTCAGACGTCCGGATGCGTTTTGCGGATCCGATCCATCTATCAGTGGATCCGTAAAAATCATGCGGACGTCTGAATGGAGCTTTACAGGGCGGTGATCAATGACAGGGGGGTGATCAATGACAGGGGGGAAATCAATGACAGGGGGGTGATCAGGGAGTCTATATGGGGTGATCAGGGGCTAATAAGGGGTTAATAAGTGATGGGGGGGTGTAGTGTAGTGTAGTGGTGCTTGGTGCTACTTTACTGAGCTACCTGTGTCCTCTGGTGGTCGATCCAAACAAAGGGGACCACCAGAGGACCAGGTAGCAGGTATATTAGACGCTGTTATCAAAACAGCGTCTAATATACCTGTTAGGGGTTAAAAAAAACACATCTCCAGCCTGCCAGCGGCGATCGTTCGCTGGCAGGCTGGAGATCAACTCTCTTACCTTCCGTTCCTGTGAGCGCGCGCGCCTGTGTGCGCGCGTTCACAGGAAATCTCGCGTCTCGCGAGAGGACGCGCCGGCGCGTCCAGGAGGAATAAATCAACCACCTCCAGGACGCGTCTGTGCGTACAGCGGTCCGGAGGTGGTTAAATAGCAGTCCATCCCAGTGCTCTGAGCGGATTATAGGAATCACTTTGGTCTTGGAAGCTAGGAAAGAAGGTTGTCTGTTTCAGCTCAGAAAGATAAGTGTGGTTTCAAGTTTGATTGTTTTGTGTCATCTCTCCCATCCAGGTTCTGTGCGAGCAGGCTGCTCCTATTTCCCATCTTCACCATCTCAGGGAATTTAGGGTGTTTCAGCCCAGGGATGGGGACACATCATACCTACCACCAAGGTCTGCATGTGGGCTGAGCAGTGCAGGGAGAGAGGTCAGGGATTAGCTAGGAGGTGACCCTTCCCCTGCCTCTCGCTTAGAGCCTGGTTGGTGATTTATCTGTTAGTCTGAGTGCACGTCCGTCGTGACATTATAATCCGCCCAAAACTTTGACTGTCATTACTCAGCGGTTTTGTGATGGCGTCAATTGAAGCATTAGTTGACCGCATGCAGGGGCTATCCCTAGAGGTTGCAGAGCTGCGTGGTTCGGTCGCACGGTGTCAGAGTGCTCTGGCATCAGGAGGAGGTCAAGTTTGTGTGGAGCCTAAAGTGGCTCTTCCTGATCGATTTTCAGGGGGTACGGATGACTTTGTCCGTTTTAGAGAGTCCTGCAAATTGTACTTTCGGCTGCGTCCATCGTCGTCAGGTGATGAGAGTCAGAGGATAGGTATAATTATTTCTCTGCTTAAAGGGGACGCGCAATCCTGGGCCTTTTCTCTGCCACCTGGTTCTCAGGCGCTCCGGTCGGTGAAGGGATTTTTTAAGGCTCTGGGATTAATCTACGATGACCCAGATCAGGTCTCAGTTGGCAGAGTCGAGATTACGTAATTTGTTTCAGGGGGAACATACTGCAGAGGCTTACTGTGTTGAATTTAGGAGATGGGCTACTGAATCAGAGTGGAATGATCCCGCGTTACGTAGCCAGTTTTGTCAGGGGTTATCTGAAAGATTGAAGGATGCCCTTGCTTTTCATGAATATCCAGACTCTTTGGAGAACGCCATGTCTTTAGCAGTACGGCTAGACAGACGTATCAGAGAGAGGTATAGGGCTCCCCCTGCGCAAGGTATCCCTTCTGTGAGTGGTTTCGTCTCTGCTGCCTCCCCGGGTGATGTTACAAGTAACGCGGGGGTAGCGGAGGAACCCATGCAATTGGGTCAGGTTTCTTGCCATTCTGATAGTAGAGACTTTAGGAAATTGCACAAACTATGTTACTATTGTGGAAAGAGTGGTCATTTTGTTTTTGCTTGTCCTTATGTTAAACCGCAGGTGGTAGAGAAAAAGAAAAAAAAAACTTCCCTGACACTTGGTAGCATGAATGGTGTGGTGGAGCAGGCAGGTATGCAAGCTCCCTGCAGTTCCCATTTTCTCCTTCCAGCTATGGTGGCGCTGGAGTCAAGAAATGTTTTTGTTGAGGTGTTCCTTGATTGTGGTGCTGGGGTTAACCTAATTGACTTTCTTTTCCTTCAAAATCTAGGACTAAGTACTTGCACTTTAGAGAACGAGATTAGTGTTTTTGTAATTGATTCTTCCCCTCTTTCTCAAAGGAGCCTTACTCACATTGTTCATGGTATTCACTTAAGGGTGGGTGATTCACATGTTGAAATTATTTCTTGTTTTGTCTTGAAGGATTTGCCAGCTCCTATAGTTTTGGGGTTACCATGGTTGACTAAACATAACCCAATTATAGACTGGCAAGCGAGACAAATCATCGGTTGGAGTGAGTTTTGTTCGGATAATTGTTTTGGCACATCTATCTCTGGTGTGTCCATTACGGCTTTACCTCAGTATCTCTCAGATTTTGCGGATGTCTTTTCGGAGGGTGGGGCTCAGGAATTGCCCCCTCATCGCGACTATGATTGTCCAGTTAATCTCATCCCAGGGGCTAAGTTGCCAAAGTCTCGGCTTTACAACCTTTCTCAACCCGAAAGAGGTCATGCGAAAGTAGATCGCCGAGAGTTTGGCAAAAGGTCATATTAGACCATCTAAGTCTCCAGTGGCAGTGGGTTTGTTCTTTGTGAAGAAAAAGGATGGATCACTGAGACCGTGTTTGGATTTCCGGGAATTGAACCGTATTACAGTCCGGGATCCATATCCCCTGCCTTTGATCTCTGATCTTTTTGATCAGATTGTTGGAGCCAAGGTGTTCTCCAAGTTGGATTTGAGAGGGGCCTACAATCTGATCAGAATCAAGGAGGGGGATGAGTGGAAAACAGCCTTCAATACGCACGAGGGTCATTTTGAGAACCTGGTTA
Organism: Bufo bufo; assembly: GCF_905171765.1. NCBI lineage: Eukaryota > Metazoa > Chordata > Amphibia > Anura > Bufonidae > Bufo > Bufo bufo. Next base: position 448,024,006 of record NC_053393.1, on the reverse strand, counting down.
TGCCTTTTGGGTTGACGAACGCGCCAGCAGTATTTCAGCGATTCGTCAATGACATTTTTCATCATTTGGTGGGGAGGTTCGTAGTAGTTTACCTGGATGATATTTTAATTTATTCTCCTGATCTGAAGAGCCATCAGGATCATGTGAGACAGGTTTTGACGATCCTTCGGGAGAATAAATTATATGCTAAATTGGAGAAATGTTTGTTTGCGGTGCAAGAGCTTCTGTTCTTGGGATACCTGCTTTCTGATTCTGGTTTTCGTATGGACCCCGAGAAGGTCCGGGCGGTTCTGGAATGGGACCGACCAGAGAATCAGAAAGCCTTGATGCGGTTCTTGGGGTTTACGAATTATTATAGAAAATTTATTTTGAACTATTCTACCATAGTAAAACCTCTCACTGATATGACCAAGAAGGGCGCCGACGTCTCTGTCTGGTCGGATGAGGCATTGCAGGCCTTTTCGGCTATTAAGGAGCGTTTTGCGTCTGCTCCCATTCTGGTGCAGCCGGATGTGTGTCAGCCATTTGCAGTGGAGGTTGATGCATCAGAGGTGGGGGTTGGAGCGGTGCTGTCACAGGGTTCATCCCCTGGCAAGTGGGTCCCGTGTGCCTTTTTCTCCAAGAAGCTCTCGGTCGCCGAGAGGAATTATGATGTTGGAGATAGAGAGTTGTTGGCTATCAAGTTGGCCTTTGAGGAATGGCGTCACTGGTTGGAGGGGGCGTCTCACCCCGTTACGGTATATACAGACCATAAGAATTTGGCTTACCTGCAATCTGCCAAGCGTCTGAACCCTAGGCAGGACAGATGGTCACTGTTTTTTAACAGGTTCAATTTTGTGGTTACCTTTCGCCCAGGGGTCAAGAACGTCAAGGCAGATGCCTTGTCTCGCAGCTTTCCTGGGGGAGGTGATTCAGAGGATCCTGCGCCGATTTTAGCGGATAGGGTGGTGGTCTCCGCTCTATACCCTGAATTGGAGATGGAGGTGTTGGGAGCCCAGGAGGGGGCTCCTGGTTCTTGTCCCCCAGGGAGGTTGTTTGTTCCTGAGGGCCTGCGATACAAGGTGTTCAAGGAACATCACGATACTGTTCTCGCTGGACATCCTGGTGGTAAGTCCACCTGTGATCTAGTATCCCGGAGGTTCTGGTGGCCAGGGTTACGTAAGAGCATTGAGAATTATGTGACAGCCTGTGAAACCTGCGCTCGGTCAAAGGTTGCTCATACTCGACCGGCTGGTTCACTTCTTCCATTGTCTATTCCATCTCGTCCTTGGACGCATTTGTCTATGGATTTTATTACGGATCTGCCGAGTTCCTCCGGGAGAACAGTGATTTTGGTGGTAGTTGACCGTTTCAGTAAAATGGCTCACTTTATATCACTAACTAGTCTGCCTAACGCTAAGACTCTTGCGCAGATTTTTGTGGATAATATTGTGAAATTGCATGGTATTCCTTCGGATGTGGTCTCTGATAGGGGCACGCAGTTTGTCTCCAGGTTTTGGAGGGCGTTCTGCTCTCGGCTTGGCATTCAACTTTCATTCTCTTCGGCTTTTCATCCGCAGTCGAATGGTCAGACGGAGCGTACTAATCAAAACCTGGAGACCTACTTGAGGTGCTTTGTGGCTGAGAATCAGGAGGACTGGTCCTCATTCTTGTCCTTAGCAGAATTTGCGTTGAATAACCGTAGGCAGGAGTCCACGGGTAAGTCGCCATTTTTTGGCGCATACGGTTTCCATCCTCAGTTTGGTACCTTTTCTGGGACTGGTTCCTCTGGGATGCCAGAGGAGGAGAGATTCTCTTCTGCCTGATCCTTAGTCTGGCGGAGGATTCAAGGGAATTTGGAGAAGATGGGTGAGAGGTATAAACGAATGGCTGACAAGAGACGTGTGACTGGTCCGGACCTGTGTGTGGGTGATCTGGGGTGGTTGTCCACTAAAAATATCAAATTGAGAGTGCCATCTTGGAAACTGGGTCCAAGATTTATTGGTCCGTATAAAATTTCTGCGGTGACCAATCCTGTAGCGTTTCGGCTGGATCTTCTGCAGACTTGGAGGATCCATGATGTGTTCCACAGGTCATTACTAAAAAAATACGTGAAACCGGTGGAACCATCGCCATTGCCTCCTCCTCCTCTTCTAGTCGAGGGAAACTTGGAGTTCGAGATCTCCAGGATTCTCGACTCTAGAATTCTTCGGGGTTCCCTTCAGTACCTGGTGCACTGGAGGGGTTACGGCCCTGAGGAGAGGACGTGGGTTCCGGCGCTGGATGTCAACGCCAGCCGACTGGTGAGGGCTTTTCATAGGTCCCATCCGGATAAGGTTGGTCCGGGGTGTCCGGAGGTCACCCATAGAAGGGGGGGTACTGTCATGCCGCGCCCTGACTATGTGGGGAGGTTGGTCAGAATAGCAGCACGAGTTTAGTGTTTTGTTTTGGAGCCGTTCTGGATCCGCCTCTCATCAGGTGCACTGGGTGGGGTCATTAGTTTAAATAGCACTCCATCCCAGTGCTCTGAGCAGATTATAGGAATCACTTTGGTCTTGGAAGCTAGGAAGGAAGGTTGTCTGTTCCAGCTCAGAAAGATAAGTGTAGTTTCAAGTTTGATTGTTTTGTGTCATCTCTCCCATCCAGGTTCTGTGCGAGCAGGCTGCTCCTATTTCCCCTCTTCACCATCTCAGTGAATTTAGGGTGTTTCAGCCCAGGCATGGGGACACATCATACCTACCACCAAGGTCTGCATGTGGGCTGAGCAGTGCAGGGAGAGAGGTCAGGGATTAGCTAGGAGGTGACCCTTCCCCTGCCTCTCGCCTAGAGCATGGTTGGTGGTTTATCTGTTAATCTGAGTGCACGTCCGTCGTGACATTCCATGTTCCTGGCTTGGGGCTCATATATCAGCCTCAGAAACAGCTCACCTCCCCCCTCCTCAGGGATGTGACATCATAGTGTGACTGTGACGTATGCCTGCACTCAGGCCAGCCAGTGTAATGACCGGCGTCATGCACAGGGAGGATAAAAGGGAAAGCCCTGCCCAAGGGAAAGGGAAAGGTGGTGACCCCTAACTCACCTTGCGGCTGGCACCTGACTGCCCTGACGTCCCTAGACGGGTTCTTCACCCGTGCGGCGATCACGTGCCTAAACCCTGGCTTTCCCTAAAATGAGCCCTAGATAGTGAACGGGCCGGTGGGATCGCTAGTCCGCACCACTATCACTAAGAGGGAAACACCAGGGAGAGGACAGACAAAACAGACAAACACATACACCCAGGTGGGCGATCACAATAGACCACAAAGGTCCAACAGGGATCCGGAGGGTAGCGTTCTGGACCAACTACCAGAGAACGCAGCAACACAGCTCCAGAAGGTCAGAATAGATGTCCAGGCAGGAAGCTCTATATCTGGCAACCAGAGAAGTGTGAGAGAGGAATATAAGGAGGTTTGGGAGTGCTGGACAAGGAACAGCTGAGGAGAAGGAGCTACGGATCCCTGAGTGAGCAAAAAGGGTTTGCAAAGCAAACCCAGAAAGCTACCATAAGGAAAACAGCCCTATCTTACATAGAGCGTGCAGCCAACCGCTGCGACTTCCTGACCCCGGGTATAACGGAGTCAGGCGTGGTTCTCGATACCCTCGTGACAGTACCCCCCTCTCTACGAGGGGCCTCCGGACACTCAGGACCAGGTCTCTCAGGATGAGAGGCATGAAAAACCCGAACTAGCCTGTCGGCGTTTACCTCAGACGCAGGAACCCACATTCTTTCCTCGGGACCGTAACCTCTCCAATGCACCAGATATTGAAGAGAGCGGTGGACCCGACGAGAATTAACAATTTTGGATATCTGAAATTCTAGATTACCATCCACGACAACAGGAGGGGGTGGCAGCGGTGATGGTTCTAGAGGTGGAACATATTTTTTGAGTAACGACTTATGAAAAACATTATGAATTTTAAAAGTCTGAGGTAACTCCAGGCGAAAAGCCATGGGGTTGATGATGGCTACAATTTTGTAAGGGCCAATAAACCTAGGACCCAGTTTCCAAGAGGGAACCTTCAATTTAATATTCCTAGTAGACAACCACACATAGTCATTCACTCCTAGGTCCGGACCTGGCGACCGTCTCTTATCAGCCATGCATCAGTTAGCTTGCACCTTCTGCCATACCGATGAAAGAGATGACGAAAACCGTTCCTCTTCGGGAACCCCAGAAGACCCCCCATCTTTGAAAGTACAGAATTGGGGATGAAAACCATATGCACCAAGAAATGGTGACTTGCCAGTGGATTCCTGACGACGATTATTTATGGCAAACTCAGCTAACGGTAAATATGATGACCACAACTCTTGGTTTTCAGACACAAAACATCTTAGATATGTCTCAAGGTTTTGGTTGGTACGCTCAGTCTGTCCATTCGACTGAGGATGGAAAGCTGAGGAAAAGGACAAGTGTACCCCCAAACGGGAACAAAAAGCTTTCCAAAATTTAGAAATAAACTGGGTACCCCGATCCGAAACAACATCGGAGGGGACCCCGTGAAGCTTCACGATTTCACTGACGAATACCTGAGCAAGAGTCTTAGCATTAGGTAGTGCGGGTAACGCAATGAAGTGTACCATCTTGCTAAACCTGTCCACTACTACCAAAATAACTGTTTTACCCGCAGACAAAGGTAAGTCAGTGATAAAATCCATTGACAGATGTGTCCACGGTCTATTGGGAATGACGAGTGGTAATAGAGACCCTGCAGGACGTGTATGTGAAACTTTTGCGCGCGCACAGGTAGAACAAGAAGACACAAAATCCAATACATCCTGACGCAACCTTGGCCACCAAAAACGACGAGACAATAGCTCCAAGGTTGCTTTACTACCCGGGTGCCCAGCAAGTGCCGAATTATGATGTTCCTTTGATAATTCGAAATGTAGGTTCAACGGTACAAACAATTTCTCTGAGGGGCAAGAGACCGGGGCGTCCCCCTGGGCCTCTAATACCTTCCCCTCCAAAACAGAGTGTACCGCAGAAACAACCACTCCTCTTTGAAGAATGGGCCCCGGATCACTCACATTACCCCCTCCAGGGAAACAACGAGATAGTGCATCAGCCTTGGTGTTCTTTGCCCCAGGACGATAGGTAATCACAAAGTTAAACCTGGTAAAAAATAGCGACCACCTAGCCTGTCTAGGGGTGAGACGCTTAGCTGATTCGAGGTACAGAAGATTTTTGTGGTCCGTAATCACAGTGACGGGGTGGACTGCCCCCTCTAAGAAGTGACGCCACTCCTCAAACGCAAGTTTAATAGCTAATAGTTCCCTATTGCCAATATCGTAGTTCTTTTCTGCTGCAGATAGTTTTTTAGAAAAGAAAGCACAAGGACGCCATTTGCCAGGAGACGGACCCTGAGACAGCACCGCCCCCACTCCCACCTCTGACGCATCGACTTCAACAATAAAAGGCTGGGAGACATCAGGTTGGATTAGTACAGGTGCTGAGGTAAACCTCTCTTTTAGAGAGGAAAAAGCAACTTTAGCGCCGTCAGACCATTTAGAAAAATCAGTACCCTTCCTAGTCATGTCAGTGAGCGGTTTTACAATAAGTGAATAATTTTTAATGAATTTCCTATAGAAATTCGCGAAGCTCAAGAACCGTTGTAGTGCTTTGAGGTTCTCAGGAAGATCCCAATCTAAAATTGCCTGGACCTTCCTAGGATCCATACGGAAACCTGAAGCAGATAAAAAATAACCTAGAAATTGTATCTCCTGAACAGCTAAGACACATTTTTCAATTTTAGCATATAATTCATTCGTCCGTAGGACCTGCAGTACTTGTCTGACATGCACCTCATGTGTTTTCAGATCAGACGAATAAATTAAAATATCATCTAGGTATATTACCACAAACCTGACGATTAGATGACTAAAAATGTCATTAACGAAATGTTGAAAGACGGCAGGAGCATTGGTCAGACCGAAAGGCATAACTACATTTTCATAATGCCCCTCAGGGGTGTTAAACGCTGTGTTCCACTCATCCCCCTCCTTAATACAAATCAGATTGTAGGCCCCCCTAAGATCAAGTTTGGAGAACCACCTAGCACCCGCAATCTGATTAAACAGGTCAGGAATGAGAGGAAGAGGGTATGGGTCTCGGATGGTTATCCGATTTAATTCGCGAAAATCTAAGCAAGGATGCAGGCCCCCATCTTTCTTTTTAACGAAGAAAAACCCTGCAGCCACGGGTGAAGAAGAGGGTCTGATGTGTCCCTTAGCCAAGCTCTCGGAGATATAATCTTTCATGGCTTGTCTCTCTGGACCCGAAAGATTATATAACCTGGTCTTGGGTAATTTTGCGCCGGGAATAAGGTTAACCGGGCAATCATAAGGACGATGAGGTGGTAACTTCTGACAACCCTTTTCAGAAAAAACATCCTCAAAATCGGAAATAAATGTAGGTAGGGTAGTTATGGAGGCCACTAAGCAATTGCTATTTAAGCAATTTTCTCTGCACTGCTCACTCCACTCCAATATCTCCCTGGCCTGCCAATCCACTACTGGATTGTGCGCTACCAACCAGGGAAGACCCAGCACTACCGGAGTGGGAAGCCCCTCCAGAACATAACATGAAAGCATCTCGTTATTGTGGTCCCCTACCCGAAGGTGTAAATTATGAACAATGTGGGTGAGGTTTCTCTGAGACAGGGGAGCAGAATCAATAGCGAATATGGGAATAGGTCTCTGAAGCGTACAGAGAGACAAACCCATAGTGTGGGCAAAATGGGCATCTATCAAATTTACTCCTGCTCCACTGTCTAGAAAGAAAGGGACATAACCGCATCAAGGGAAAAGGGGGTCTCATATAATGCAAGCGCATCTTTAACCCTTTCGGATAACCCAGAGCAGAACTGACTCCTGAGAGCCGGGTCGTTCCATTGGGTATCCGTAGCCCACCTACGGAATTCAGAGCAATACTCCTCTACCGGCCGCTCTCCTTGTAAGAGTCTCCGTAATCTTGATTCAGCCAGTGCGACTCGGTCAGGGTCGTCATATATTAGACCCAAAGCCCCGAAAAACTCATCCACTGACCGGAGAGCCTGGGAATCAGTAGGTAAAGAGAACGCCCAGGACTGCGGGTCCCCCTGCAGCAGGGAAATAACAACCCCCACCCGCTGATCTTCATTACCAGAGGAGTAAGGGCGCAGTTTACAATATAACTTACAGGCCTCACGGAATGTCAAAAACTTGTCCCTTCCCCCAGAAAATCTGTCAGGGAGAGGGACCTTGGGTTCCGCAACAACCTGGTTACCAGTAGCAACCACTGGGCTTGCGGTCAGTTGTAATCGCTGCTGTTGCTGGAGGACCGACGCCTTCAATCCTGCCACCTCAAAAGACAGGCCATGAAATTGTTTGGACAGAGCAGCAATTTGATCCATACTGGATTCTAAGTAGGTAAAAATATATATATATTTTTTTTTTACCTACACAAAATTATGGCCAGAGATAATGTAATGACCGGCGTCACGCACAGGGGGGATAAAAGGGAAAGCCCTGCCCAAGGGAGAGGGAAAGGTGGTGACCCCTAACTCACCTTGCGGCTGGCACCTGACTGCCCTGACGTCCCTAGACGGGTTCCTCACCCGTGCGGCGATCACGTGCCTAAACCCTGGCTTTCCCTAAAATGAGCCCTAGATAATGAGCCGGTGGAATCGCTAGTCCGCACCACTATCACTAAGAGGGAAACACCAGGGAGAGGACAGACAAAACAGACAAACACATACACCCAGGTGGGCGATTACAATAGACCACAAAGGTCCAACAGGGATCCGTGTTCTGTCCCCACATGAAGGCGAATGAAGGTGTAAATGATAATGACTTTGTGACTGGCCTACCTTCGTATCCAAGCAGTGGAGCAGACCGGACCGGCAGATGCTCAGGTTAGATGGATCCAGACGTAGACATGAGGATGCAATCAAACGTGGGTTTATTTGATCCAGAGCAGTGACATACGGTGATACAATACAGGAATGCAGTAGATGCTGTGATGTGGATGTCTTTGCTGAAGCTAACTGCTGAGGCAACTGCTGAGGCAACTGCTGGTCAAAAACTGATGCCTTCACAAGCCGAGGTGTGTGTCTCCAGTCACAAAGGATGCAGCACTAAAAAAGGCTACAGGAAGTGACCAGGCCCAAGGCTGCTAAAACCACGCCCAGAGAAAACTTTATAGACAACGAACGAAGCGTGCAGCATACAAATTCCGGCCAGCAGATGGCAGCAGAGAACAATAGATTTAAACAACATAGGTAAAACAAGAAATAATAATACAGTGAAGAAATTCAATATGAAAGGAACAGCACACTCCCCGTCTGAAATTCACTTTGGGGATTTCACTATGACGAATGTCCATAAAATATAAACAACCTGTAAAAGAAAAACATGTTAGAATGCAAACATAGATTAGTCCTGTTTTCCAACTTGGAATGGAGAAGATCTGCGAAGCTATATACAGTCCTGTTCACCCATCAGGGACGTTCTCGATGGGTCTCATCCAACTGGAGAAACGTTCAAAGCGCTGACAACTGAAGCTGGCGGTTTGCTTTGTTCCAGTGACTAATGCATTAACTTCAGTGCGGATTTCTGGATCATTATCCGGATCCTGGATGCTGAAAACTTCCTGTACACATTCGTCCGCCTCTTCAAGCAGAAACTCTGGACCAAAGACGAATCCAACGTGATTTTGGTTGTTGGGTTCTGTGACTTTCAGATAGGCAACCGCTGCGATGGCCTCCGTGGAGGCGTCCGAGAACACGTGGAGTTCTTTCTTTATGCTAGAGGAAAGTGAAGTTTTAATATAGCATCTCGGGATGTGGATCTCATCCAAGGCACACAAGGATCGCTTCCAGGCTTCCCATTTTTGCTCTTTCTCGGAGGGAAGTGGGGTATCCCAATCCTTGACTGTTTCAGAAAACTGTCTCAGTAGAGATTTACCTTGTATGGTGATGGGCGCTACAAATCCCAGCGGATCAAATAGGCTGTTTACCACTGATAGGATGCCTCGTTTTGTGAATGGCTTGTCTGCACAACTTATCTGAAAACCGAAGGAGTCAGCCGAGAGATCCCATCTGAGGCCCAAGCTCCTCTGCACAGGTGGACTGTCCAGTCCCAAGTTAATGTCCTTGAATCCTGGTGCATGATCGCCTGATTCGAAGGCCCTCATAACGGCCAGGCTGTTTGAAGCAATTTTGTGTAGTCTAAGTTTAGCTTGGTACAACATACTTTGAGTCCTTTTGAGCAGATCGATAGCCGCTTCTTCAGTCGGTAGTGATTTGAGTCCATCGTCTACGTAGAAGTCCTTTTCTACAAAGTCTCTGGCATCTTTACCGTACTTGGATTCTCCCTCTAATGCAGTTCGCCGAAGGCCGTAAGTTGCCACGGCAGGTGAAGGGCTGTTTCCAAATACGTGTACCCTCATACGATATTCTGCCATCTCTGCGTTGGTGTCGTTATTCTTGTACCACAGAAACCTGAGGAAATTCCGGTGGTCCTCTCTGACTACAAAACAGTGGAACATCTGTTCAATGTCGGCGGTGATGGCAACAAGCTCTTTTCTGAACCTCATCAGCACTCCAACTAGGTTATTCGTCAGATTAGGACCTGTGAGGAGGACATCATTAAGAGATACACCTTGATGTTTGGCACTTGAGTCGAAAACAACCCTAATTTGATTAGGTTTCCGTGGGTGATACACTCCAAATGAAGGCAAGTACCAGCACTCGTCGTTCTTCCCTAAGGATGGAGCTGGTTCTGCATGGTTGTTGCGGAATATTTTGTCGATAAAGGCAACGATGTGTTCTCTCATCTCAGGCTTACTGTTCATGGTACGCTGAAGAGAGTTAAATCTAGACAGAGCTTGTTCCCTATTGTTCGGGAGTCTCACCCTGGTAGCTCGGAAGGGTAATGGAGAAACCCAGTGATTGGTTTCGTCTTTAAGGAACTCATTGTCCATTATCTTGATAAATTCTCTGTCCTCTACTGACAAAGCTACTTTATCATCGTCCTTGCTTGTGTGAAAGACCAATCTTCCCAAGTTGTCAGCAAAGGGAGGAATGTCGTCAGGTGGTTGTATGAGGTCTGGAGGCTTCTCTTTCACCTCATAGTGATGAGGGCAAGGCTTAATGCAAGTTGTGCGTCCATCTCCACGCACGTACGTTTTGAATGAGCGGATTCTTAGTTGATCCAAGCATACATTTCCTATGACCACCCATCCCAAGTCCAGTCTCTGGGCGTATGGTGCATAGTCGGGACCATTACACTGTTGACGCACCTTGTGTACCCTTAGATTGTCTCTGCCAAGCAGGAGTAGAATCTCAGCGTTGTTGTCCATAGGTGGGATAACGTTGGCTAGGTGCCTTAGGTGTGGATGGTGAAATGCAGCTTCCGGGGTAGGAATTTCATCCCTATGGTTGGGTATTTGATCGCATTCGATCAGCGTCGGTAGAGGTATTTCCGTATTTCCACTGACGGAACAAGCGATGAATCCTTGTGCCCTCCTGCCGCTAGTCTCTATGCGACCCGAGCAGGTGTTTAAGATGTAGGGTTCTGATGGTCCCTTTATTCCAAAGGCTTCAAAGAATTTAGGTCCTGCTAGGGAACGGTTGCTTTGGTCGTCAATGATGGCATACATTTTTACTGCCTTTTCTGGTAGCCCCTCCGGGTAGACCTTGATTAGGCATATGCGGGCACAACATTTCTCACTCTGGCCCTCCCCACAAACGTCCAAGCATGAGCAGGAAACAGCAGTGGCTGTGTTAGCGTGGTTCTGGGGCTCCCCGCCATGACTTTGAGCAGGACTGGTGGTGACAGCAGCCGGTGAGTCCCTTGTGAATGTAGTTGGGTGCATAGCTGAGGCATGTCTTTCACTATGACACTCCTCACACTTGATAATGGATTTACAGTCCTTAGCCATGTGCTCCAATGAAGCGCAGCACCTGAAGCATACCCCAAGCTCGGTCAGGACTTTCTTGCGCTCCTGTATTGTTTTGGATCTAAATCCTCTGCATTTGTACAGTGAGTGTGGTTTTTTATGAATGGGACATTCACGATTGAAGGCCTTGTCTCCTGATGAGGTAGTGTACTGTCTACCAGTGGGTACTGCAGATGATGGTAGGTTAGTCTTTCTAACATTCACGCTGCTCTTAAAGTCTCTGTGTTTATGTACAATACTTTCATACCTTGATGATGGTGTCACTGAGGCTGTAGTATTGAACTGCAGGAAGTCGAGGCTGGGGTCATTCCTCATCTGGGACTGTTCATCGATGAATCTGCAGAAATGAATAAATGGGGGAAAAGTGACGTCATGCACTCTTTTGTACCTTGAGACTGATGCCGCCCACTTCTCTTGCAGGCTGTATGGTAACTTCACGACAATTGGGTTCACCCCATGGGCTGTATCCAGGTAGCACAGCCCGGACAGACGAGGGTCTCTTTTGGCAAGCTCCAGTTCCATGAGCAAATCACTTAGATCCTGAAGCTTGTGGACATCCTTGAGACTGATCTTGGGGACGTTCTGCAGTCTCCTGAATAGTGCCTTCTCTATTGCTTCTGCACTGCCAAAGGTGCGTTCGAGTCTCTGCCAGGCTGCAGCGAGACCTGCTTCTGCTTGTCCCACATAGACAGTTCTAAGGCTCTTGATGCGATTTGTGGAGCCTGGGCCCAGCCAGTTGATCAAGAGGTCGAGCTCCTGCTCTGCAGTTAGGTTGAGGTTGGCGATGGCGGCTTTGAAGGTTGCCTTCCAGGCTCTATAGCTCTCCGCATGGTCATCAAATTTTGAGAGACTGGTGTTAATTAGCTCTCTGCTCACCATAAACCTGGCAAACTCAGACATATCTGATTTCTCACTGCTTGTTGCCATGACAACTTGTGATGCCCCTGGGGCGTATAGGCTGCGTGGCGTGAAAGGGTGAGATGCTTCCGGGTAGAATGATGTTGCTGCAGGGTTGAGCTGTGGTCTAGCCTCTGTAGATTCTGATGACTGCTGCTTGAGCTGTGGAGGTAGGCCAGGAAACACCTGGTAGCCATCTTGCTGTAATAACTGTCCTTGAGAGGGTGCGTCTGGGCGACTGTTATTGGATTGCTCAGGTGCTGTGGGTATCACTGGCCCTGCAGGTAGAGCTGACTTGGAGGTTTCAGTGTTGTTGGCTTGGACAGCACTGCACACTGGGGGTGGTGCAGATAACTGTTTCAGTACATAGTCGCTGGTGCGATCAGCTGGATCGTCTATCTCCTCTGGTGGTAAGCAGACTGAATCAAGGCCTTGGCTTAATGCTTGCTCAAGTAGTCTTACTTTTGCTAATGCGATTTCCTCTTCTCTCTCTGATTCAAGGATCTTTATTCGAGCCTCTGCTTCTGCTTCTGCCCTCTTGGCTTTTGCCTCCGCTTCTGCCCTCTTGGCTTCTACCTCCGCTTCTGCCTCCGCTTCTGCCCTCTTGGCTTCTGCCTCCGCTTCTGCCCTCTTGGCTTTTGCCTCCGCTTCTGCCTCCGCTTCTGCCCTCTTGGCTTCTGCCTCCGCTTCTGCCCTCTTGGCTTCTGCTTCAGCCCTCGCAAGGACTTCTTTTTCGGTGAAGGAACGCCTCACTTTGGATTGCTCTGCATTTATGCGGGCCTCTAGTAATCTGTCGCTCAGGGTGGAGCTTCTAGAGCATGATGATCTGTAGGACCGCGAGGAATGTTTGGATGAATGCGATCTGTGTGATCTAGTTTCTTGCAAATGAGAGATACGGAGTTCCACTTTATCTTTAGCATCCAGCACCATGGCGTCTCTTTGTCTGTCTATTGATTCTGCCTTGCACAATTCTGATGGGGCTTCTTCAATATTAGAGTCTTTTAGAAAGGTTATTTACCTTGTGGACAGTCTCTTGTATCTTTCATGGGCTGCGTTCAGCCGCCCGACGGCAACTTGTAAACTGGTGGTATCGCCTGAGGAGGACTTAAGTCCTGATATGAGGTAGGAAACTCGCTCCCATAGATCTTCCAGGTCGTCACATAGCTCATCTTTCCTGGTGTGATAATTTTCTGTGATCTTTATTGTTGGTTTGAGAGAGCGCCTTGGTCGCGTGACTTGGTCTGCTGGAAGTGTGGGTTCTACCTCCAGCTCTTCATAATGATCAGTATCAGGTAGCATTTGCTTTGTTTCATCACTGGGGAACTGTACGAGGTCCTTTTCGGCCATTTTGATTTAAGGTGCGCTGTCTCTTTAAGAAATCGAACTTTTGAATTGGGGGCTGAAAATTGCAGTGCGGCTCAGATGAGGCACCCCGATGAGTTTCCTAAAGTCCTTTTAGTGAATTGCGGGGTTTTGGTTCAAGGGAGGCCCCGCGTGCGTGAACAGTTCTTATATCGTGCGAGCAAGGGTTAATATAGGATGTAGAAAGTGGCTTGGCGAGTAGTGGAGGACTTCCAGGCGAGAGTATATCTACTGCGGACACGCCGTGCTTCCCCTTAGACTTATGGGACGTGCACTGTTGCCGGGCAGATTTGCTGGGAGTGGGCCTGTTGCAGGGGAGGTTCCTGAGTGTGGCACTGGGCTCTGAGGGAACCTGCAGCCGGGCATTGGACATTCAGACGGATATTGACTGGGGTATAAGGCTTTAAGGCAGTTTTTGACTGTTCTGTCCCCACATGAAGGCGAATGAAGGTGTAAATGATAATGACTTTGTGACTGGCCTACCTTCGTATCCAAGCAGTGGAGCAGACCGGACCGGCAGATGCTCAGGTTAGATGGATCCAGACGTAGACATGAGGATGCAATCAAACGTGGGTTTATTTGATCCAGAGCAGTGACATACGGTGATACAATACAGGAATGCAGTAGATGCTGTGATGTGGATGTCTTTGCTGAAGCTAACTGCTGAGGCAACTGCTGAGGCAACTGCTGGTCAAAAACTGATGCCTTCACAAGCCGAGGTGTGTGTCTCCAGTCACAAAGGATGCAGCACTAAAAAAGGCTACAGGAAGTGACCAGGCCCAAGGCTGCTAAAACCACGCCCAGAGAAAACTTTATAGACAACGAACGAAGCGTGCAGCATACAAATTCCGGCCAGCAGATGGCAGCAGAGAACAATAGATTTAAACAACATAGGTAAAACAAGAAATAATAATACAGTGAAGAAATTCAATATGAAAGGAACAGCACAATCCGGAGGGTAGCGTTCTGGACCAACTACCAGAGAACGCAGCAACACAGCTCCAGAAGGTCAGAATAGATGTCCAGGCAGGAAGTTCTATCTCTGGCAACCAGAGAAGTGTGAGAGAGAAATATAAGGAGGTTTGGGAGTGCTGGACAAGGAACAGCTGAGGAGAAGGAGCTACGGATCCCTGAGTGAGCCAAAAGGGTTTGCAAAGCAAACCCAGAAAGCTACCATAAGGAAAACAGCCCTATCTTACATAGAGCGTGCAGCCAACCGCTGCGACTTCCTGACCCCGGGTATAACGGAGTCAGGCGTGGTTCTCGATACCCTCGTGACAGCCAGTTGGCCCCCTGATGCTTGCGGCACCACAAGCCCAGCCATGTCACAAACACAAGGTTTGGGAAAGTATAGTAACTAGGCTGATAAGCTGGGGAAACTCAACAAAAGGCCTCAGATCTATTGATCCCTTAGCCTTTGAAGTCACCAGCCACCTGGAGACATATCCACCCCTGCAGGAACTGGAATGCAGGAGGGGGGCGGGGCTGGTTAGGAAAATTGGCTGCATTTAAGTATATATATGTATATAGATACTTGGGGCGCATCTATATACACATATATACTCATTATAAACCTGGGGTATACATGGGCAGTTATAGGTCCATAGATATATATATATATATATATATATATACACACACATACACACATATTTACATATACATATATATATATAGACAAAGAAAGTCCTCAGCACTCCTTGAAAAATAAAATGTGCTATTTATTCTCACATATCAAGTGACAACATTTCGGTTCTCTCACAGAACCTTTTTAGGGTTGCCACCTTTTCTTCAAGCCAAACCCGAACAGAAGGGAGGGAGGGCCCCCTTCCAGGCCCCACCCATGTCCCGCCTCCAGCTACGCCCATGTCCCACCTCCAACCACGCCCATGTCCCGCCTCCACCCCTGGTCACTGTCGCACCGTGATCGTTACGCCCCTGATCCCACGCCTGAGCCGCCCCGTTTAGTATTCGGCGCAGGCGCGGGATTTACGGGACGAAGAGGAGAACTCGGACGTCAATCAACTGGACATGGGCGTGCCACTGCCAAAGGGTGAATAGACGGAGCCTCTAGGTGCTGCAGCAACGCCCTCATAGCACCAAGAGGCTCATTAGCATATTATACGTCTTTATTTTAAGAGAACAGCGGCGGGCAGGGAGTTATAAAGCATACTGTTATGTAGCTGACTGACATTAGCACATCGCTAATGTCAGTCAGCTACATAACATAACGTTTTTTTCTGATTAAACAGGTTTCTGAATCTGTCAAACACTGTTACATACACACTTCAAATGTTTTATAGTTATACCTTTTTAGAAGTAAGTGATTATCTGGTGTCAGGACTCAAGACTGTCTTGGTCAGGTTGAAAAACCACTGCTGCACTGTCTGCAGGCAGGGCACAGTGGGCACTGGGCTGGGCACTACTTGGGCAGGCTGCTGGAGCCTGGAGCTGCTGGACTGGAGAAGAAGAAAGATTTCAATTCTCCCTCCCTGCCTCTCTCTCTGATGTCACTTCCTGTGTGGACCTGACTTCCTTATGAGAGAGAAGGAGGGAGGGACTTGGAGGCAGGGGAGGAGCGAGGAGACCGGAGACTGAACAGTGAGTGAGCCGCTGCGCTGCCTGGCAGCCACAGGCATCACTGTAGTGTAGACTGGGGGGGGAGGAGGGGAAGGGAGCGCTGCGCTCAGCGCTCAGCTGATCACCCGGCTGCCGCAGTGAGTGAGTCACTAGGGACAGGCAGCTTAAATATGCGATCGGACTCAGTCTCGGTCGGATGTCCACACTGTCTGCAGTTTGAATGAATAATCCTGTGCCCGGGTCTAAGAAAGGCTTGTACCCGGGCACAGGATTACAAACCCGGACTGTCCGGGTCAATCCCGGACGGGTGGCAACCCTAAACCTTTTTCAAGTCAGGTGATATATATATATACCTGGGGGAGAGCCATGGCAGATACACATATACAGATGTATGCACTGCATACACACATCCTCATATATACATCTACATAAAAGGGAATATATACACGGCCATACAGGGAATATACTGTATATCCCTATTGGCCATATGAGGGGGCCCATATACATACATACATACACATATCAATGAAGGCGCAGATACATATATATATCCATATACATACGCCCACCTGACTTCCCTCTACAGCCACTTACAGAGGTCTTTCTAGACGGGTGGTAGGGAGTCGGTAGTGATGGACCAGAGCCTGCTGAATGAAGTTACCGGCTGAGCCAGAGTCCAAGAAAGCAGGCAAAGACAGAGTAAGGCCCCTTTCACACGGGTGAGTATTCCGCGCGGATGCGATGCGTGAGTTGAACGCATTGCACCCACACTGAATCCTGACCCATTCATTTCTATGGGGCTGTGCACACGAGCGGTGATTTTCACGCATCACTTGTGCGTTGCGTGAAAATCGCAGCATGCGCCTCTTTGTGCGTTTTTCACGTAACGCAGGCCCCATAGAAATGAATGGGGTTGCGTGAAAATCGCAAGCATCCACAAGGAAGTGCAGGTGCGGTGCGATTTTCACGCACGGTTGCTAGGAGACGATCAGGATGGGGACCCGGTCATTATTATTTTTCCTTATAACATGGTTATAAGGGGAAATAATAGCATTCTGAATACAGAATGCATAAGAAAAAAAGGGCTGGAGGGGTTAAAAAAAAATAAAAAATAATTAAACTCACCTTAATCCACTTGCTCGCGCAGCCCAGCTTCTCTTCTGTCTTCTTTTTTGCTGTGTGCAGGAAAAGGACCTGTGGTGACGTCACTCCGGTCATCACATGGTCCGTCAAATGATCCATCACCATGGTAAAAGATCATGTGACGGACCATGTGATGACCGGAGTGACGTCTCCACAGGTCCTTTTCCTGCACACAGCAAAGAAGACAGAAGAGAAGCCGGGCTGCGCGAGCAAGTGGATTAAGGTGAGTTTAATTTTATTTTTTTTAACCCCTCCAGCCCTATTTTACTATGCATTCTGTATTCAGAATGCTATTATTTTCCCTTATAACCGTGTTATAAGGGAAAATAATACAATCTACAGAACACCGATCCCAAGCCCGAACTTCTGTGAAGAAGTTCGGGGTTGGGTACCAAACATGCACGATTTTTCTCACGCGAGTGCAAAACGCATTACAATGATTTGCACTCGCGCGGAAAGATCGCGCATGTTCCCACAACGCATCCGCACCTTTTCCCGCAATGCCCGTGTGAAAGAGGCCTAATTCCCTTGTGAGAGATAGTCACCGAATCTGAAAGTTTTGGAGAGGACTTCTTGTCTAGGATCACCTCTCCAACTCATCCTACACATTGGCATTTTATGGCTTCTGTGGACAATTAAGCACAAAGTGGGCCTTGCCTCCACAATACAGACACAGGTGCATGCGACCTCCTTAGAATGTTCCCTGAATTGCATATCAGTTCTTGTGGCCAAAGTGATCAGGTCATTCTGAGTGGACGGACAGTCTCAATCAGCTAATTCATCCTAAATCCGGTCTAAAAGGACCTCCCAGAACACCGCCAGTTGAGCCTCATTGTTCCATGCAAGTTCTGTGGCCAGGGTACAGAATTGGATGGCGTACTGACCCACAGACAAGTAACCCTGATGTAGACACAGCAGAGCTGAAGCAGCGGCCAGACTCTTCAAAGACCCTCCAGAAGGTAGCCAGGACAGACTGAAGGTTAGTGGTCGTTGGACCTCCATGTTCCCAAATAGGATTTGCCCAAGCAAGGGCCTCATCAGACAGCAGGGACACAATGAAGGCGACCTTGGAATGCTCACTAGCAAACTTTTTCCCATGCAACTCGAAGTGGATCAAGCACTGATTCAAGAAGCCACGACAGGTTTTAGGATCTCCACCATAGCGTGGCTGCAGAGGGAGTCACACACCAGTGGCACTGAAATCCAGACTTACAGGTATGGGTATTGCAGGGTTTGCAGCGAATGCTGACCCTGCAGTAGCTGGAGGAGAGATGGCATCCAGACGAACAGTGACATTATACATGAACTGCATCAGGACGTCCTTTTGTTTGCTCTGACGTCTCATGTCATATAACAGATCCTGAACAACAGGCTTGGGGTGACCAACGGGGTCCATGGACTGAGCTTACTGTCACGAACCAGCAGGTGTGAACCCAATGTGCCACGTGACCAACCTCCTTTAAGGGTGTTGCCTAAGTGAACCCCTCATTCTTATGAGCGATGCCTTCTCTTCAAACAGATGATTGGCGGGGATGCCGGAAGTCGGACACCCTCACTGATATGATATTGATGACCTATCCTGAGGATAGGTCATCAATAGTAAAAAGCGGAAAACCCGTTTAACAAAAAGGCACCTAGTAACCTTTTAATTTCCTCTGCTACTCCAGACCTGACAGTCCCATGATCCTTGCTGGTTTCTGTTTACATGATATGATGAAGCAACACATGACCTCTGCAGCCAATCACTGGCCACAAAAATTACATGCTCATATGTCGTATCGTAAGTGTTGGTACAAGGCAACTAGAGACCAGTGGGGAGTACAGGATTGATGATGTTGAACATATGGAGATTTAAAGGATGAGTAGTTGTCTATTTGCTTTCTTACACCATAAGCAGCTGCCAAAATTTCTTCTTAGGATAGAAAATCCCCCTAAGGACAGTTACTTACTGGCACATGCTCACTCTTGAATCAGTTGTACTTGAATTGCTGTGAAATTTGATATTAGTCATATCTGTGGTAAACTAAATGTCAAAAATTACTGGACATTTCTGGAATGCCTGAAGTTCCACAAACGTAACAAACAAATATGTAAAGCTGGAATTTAATCATGTCACTTGATATAGTAACTGGGGTTTAAGTCTAGTTCTCGTAAGCTGTTCTAAGCCTAGTAATGTTAATGTTCCCAAAGGAATTAGCAGTAGAATTCCTCCACTGAAATGTTCGTATCCTTACGAAGACTATACCCTTACTATGTCCATTAGCGCAACATTTGTCTTTTTGTAAAACAGATAGGTCAAACATGTGAGATTGTTTTAGATGACATTCATGGGATACAGGAATGGTGCAAGAAACCTTACATGTACCTGCTTCCTCCGAATACATTTATCTCTGCTTTGCACTAGACTAGATCATCCAGTTGTTTTTGGCAAAAGTCAGTGACTCAGATAATTGAGTAACTAAATATATGTAAATTGCTAATCAATTTCCACTACTTTCCATTAACATAATCAAGATAAGCAACATTACATCTGCTATGCGACTGATTTCCATATTTATTTTTCTAAAATTAGCATAAAACCTTGTGCACACAACAGAGCAATGTACATTGAGCTAAATGGCAGCACACAGAGTCCCCCCATTTCAGTACTATAGAGCACTTAATGTGCTGCTGTATGTTGGTCACTTCAGTGCTGTATCACAGCGTTACAATGCCTCCATAATGCAGAATCTGTATTAATAAGTCAGAAAAACCTTGTATACATTTCTATGGTTGCCACTCAGTAAAACTCTGTAGAGCTCTTATAAAGCCATACAAGGTTGGATTCAAACTTTGCAACTACAAAATGAAAAGCATGGCAAAATCACCCACAAAAACGAGGATGTTAGTACATAAACTATTCACAAAAAGTTAGGGATATTTGGCTTGTGGTTAAAATTTCAGGATGAACCTAAAATGCACTCTAACCTTTACATGTGAACTTAATGCGACCTTCTCTAAACTTTTGAATGCACATTTCCAACTGTTCAATGTTTCAGTAATTTTTGCACAACTTGCTGTTCTCTGACAAGGAGCTTAACAGCAAAATTCACAACAGGTGTTTGATCCATGAATTTCCCAATAAATTTCCTGGTTTATTTAAAATTGTTATTTAAACAGTCCTCCTCATCATGCTGACTAAGATAACACCTAAAAATTGATCAACAGTACCTCGCCATTGCGAGACTTCAAGCACGATGTTCTCAGACGGAAGTGGCCACTGAGCTTAGAGTGTCACAGAGTGTCATCAGCAGGTTGCAACAGATGCAGAGAGACTCAAAGAGTCACAGAAAGGCATAGAAGTGGACGTACTTTGGCCACATTTCATACTGATGACAGCTTCGAAACCATTTATATCAGCGTGGCTTGCATGTCACAGTGGGAAGTGGGGGAGACTCCCCACTGTTCGATAATGGGTAAACGAGGAAGCAGCTAGGCCAGGATGTCGGGATTAGGGAGCAGGTCACCTCCTAAAGCGTCCCTAACTCATCACCATATGAGCGGACCTGGATGGTAGGACGGCTCATACCCAGGATACCTAGGACCCTGAGTCACCCTGATAATCCCTCACATAGGAGCAGGGGAAAGACGACCTGTTCTTCCAAGACAGCAAGCAAAGGAAGCCAAGTGGGGATGGCAAGTAAGCATCCAGTGGCGGGGATAACCACTGAACCAAAAACCCAGGAAGGCATGGTAACTTACCTGCCGCAGCTGCTGGACGGCACAACAGAAGACCATACCCAGGTAAACTGGAACCCATACAAACGTACTGCAATCCAAACACCAAACGCATGCAGTACATACTGACACACAGGAACCAGCACTCTAGCAACAGCACACAAACTTGACATTTGGTTCACCCATCCGGGCAACCATGGAGCCCCCTTTCGGAGGCACAACAAACAGGGTACAACTTGCATACATGCCGGACATAAAACACAAACTGACCAGACATGTAACAACAACAAGACGAGACACCACACCCTGAACATAAACCCACACCAAACAACCAAACAGGTAATGTAGGAGAACAAGGAGGATAGAATGGGAAGACATCGCTGGAGATATCGATGTCCCACTAGGTGGCCCTCACACTGGAAGCTGGAACATCCAGACAAGGAGCATAACTCCAGCACACACCAAGGGTGGAGTACAACTGACTCCTTAAGCCACAGGTATAAGAAGCACCTAGTGACCACACCCAGCAAGGTAGTTAACCCCTCCAGCACCAGACAGAGGAGGAACCAGGAGAAGAAGAGAAAAGCACACACATGCAGACAAGCACGCATTGCCCCTGGCAACTGGCGTGTTTAAAGAGCACAAGTCGATCTTGCTGATTAAAATGGCAACTGTCTTGTGAAAATCAGTGATGGCGTTCCTGAGGAAAAAGACTTAAATTTTTTTAATGTAAATGTGGGATTCAGTGCACCAAGGGGTGTAGCTAAGCACTGGAAAGCTGAGAAGCACTCAGGTTCTCATTTGCATAAATAATTTTAAAAAAATTCTCTGTAAAGCCACAATCGATTTCCACAAGACTTGGAATAATTTAATCAGCAGGATCAGACCAACCAGGATTTTTAAACCAAAATTAGTAGAATGTAATGATAAAAAATGCCACCAAAGATGTCCATAGACTTTAAAGGGAATTTGTCAGCTCTTTAAAGCATATTCATGTTAGGTCAGTTTAAAGGGAACCTGTCATCAACTTTATGCTGACCTCACTGAGAGCAGCATAAAGTAGTGACAGAAATGCTGATTTCAGCGGTGTGTCACTCATGAGTTAAAAGTAAGTGGTTGCTGAGAACCAGCATCATAATCATTGCAGCCCAGGCCTTGAAAAGAGTCAAATCTATTTGAGAAGAGTCCTGGTTATTCATAATCTCCTGCTCTCTCACCCATCTGCTGATGATTGGCAGTTCTCTCCTAGAGAGAAAGGGGGAAAACTAGGTAGAAGACTGTCAGTCATCAGCAGGTGGGCGGGAGAGCAGGAATTTATGAATAACCAGGACTAGTATGGGCCGCATAAAGTTGATGACAGGTTCCCTTTAACATCATGATAACTAGTGTTGAGCGAATCGAGCTTTGGATCAGAGATCTGAAGTCGATTCATTCAAACACGTCGCGCGAGACTTCGGTGAATTAATTCAGTAATCACTTTAAAATGGCAATCCAAAGTCGGGTTTGGTACCGGGGTTTTGTCACCAAACCCAACTTCGGATTGCTATTTTAAAATGTTTTTAAAAACATAAGTGTGATTACCAAATTAATTCACAGAAGTCTCGCATGGCTTCAGGTGAGACGAATTTTGCCTAAACGGAGGCAATACATTTTAATGTTGTACGAGGAGACAGCATTAAAGGGGTTGTCCGGGCTTTTAATATTGATGACCTATCCTGAGTATAGGTCATCAATATCAGATCGGCGGGGATCTGACACCTGGCACCCCCGCCGATCAGCTTTATGAGGAGATGGCACGTGCAGTCCGCACGTGCCATCTCCCGTCTCTCTTCATGCTCAATGCTGCTGTCTATGGCAAAGCAGCGGTGAACAGGAAGAGAGACGGGAGACAGCACGTGCGGATTGTGCGTGCCGTCTCCTCATACAGCTGATCGGCGGGGGGTGGCGGGAGTCAGAACCCCGTCAATCTGATATTGATGACCTATCCTGAGAGTAGATCATCAATATTAAAAGCCCGGACAACCCCTTTAAAACCGAAATGTTCGAACTGTGATCCGAAGCTCGATTCACTCAACACCAATCACAACTACACCTTTATTATGTCTTTCACAGCTTCTGATTGTCAGAAAATGAAGTTTGTGTGATTTGCTAATTAGCCTTCCAAGTGCCCAGAGGGGCATGATTAAAGGTTGCTGGAGCCTAAGCCTGCCTCTTGCAAGAGCCAAAACCCAACTCTATAAGGAGTCCAGGTCCAACTCTACACAAGTGCAACCCCTTACTCTTTTATGAACGCACCCTCCTCCTGCAATGTCAGAAGCTAACCAAAACTCTGTCCACCGGCTCATCCTGCGTCTCACCGAAATCTCGCACATGTGCAGAGCAGTTGACTGGAAGGTTTCGGAGAGACGCAGTATGAGCAGGCAGGTAGAGTTTTGGCCAGCTTCTGAAGTCACAGAGGAAGAGGAGATCATGAAGGAGCAAGGGGCAGCACTGGGAACCTGTGTATAGGCGGACATGGACTCTTCGTTGCGGGGCAGGGGAGACATTTAAAAAAAAAATCACAAATGACTTCCTTAATTCCCAAAATGGCTTGAACCTTAAAGACCGATGTTCAATGCATAGGTCTATGATTTCTATATTATGAAAGAGCTGCACCACTTGTCTGACTGATGCAGCCTATTCACGCAGCTGTGGGGCAGAGGGGTGCTGGGAATCAGACTCACTCAAATTTCAACTTAATGACCTGAGAACAGGACATCACTATATCTGCTAGAAAATCCCTTTAAGGGGTTAATCAGCACCCAATCTACAGCAGATGATCCTCCCCTCTATGGCTGGGTATACAGAGATAGCTGTCAATCACTGATAGGACCACCTCCTGAACTTCAAAGTCCAGAATGAGCAGCAATTTAAATGAATAAAACACAAGTTATAATGAATGTTTTCCTGTAAAACTGTATATCAATCTGCTCAGCTCCTCCTGCTCTATAACATGCTGCCTGCAGCTCAGAACCATGTTCAACATGACAGGATTCCTTTACAGAGTATTTAAACCTGAAACTCAAAAATGGCCATATAATAGTACAGACATCAATAGCTAAAGTCCATTAGTTATGTTGTTGATATATTGACATTTTCTGCTTTGTTGTAGCAGACAGTTTTGCAGACCTGACATCAGGATTTGCTGCCATATTGATTGTCACCTTTAAATTAGCTTCTCGACGAATGGTGACAAACTGTGACTTTGCTATTAGCAGTACATGATCGGGCAGTTACAGGCCGTCTTCAGATGCTAAGAAGTGGTGCCAGATCCTGTCATTTTGCCCAGCATAACAGACTAAGGAGATGCCAATGTTACTGCAAATAAGAAAAAAAATAAAAAGCAATGACCTTTAATTATTTACGAATGTATTGGAGGATTATATGTCAGGTATAAATGCCCTTGAAACTGCATTTAAGGGCAGTAACTAAGACAGCACAAACTCACATTCAATTAAGCACTAAAGGCATAATCCAGCGATGCCTGCCAAATAATCACGCAGAGAGATACAAGGGAAATTACAATGAGATTCAGTACGCTAACATCCTCAATATGCCAGGAGCCAAGCTATGGCGACTCCATTTACATTTTCTCTAAGGAAGTGTTGCTGAATTTCCCTCCCTCCTCTTTTCTAATTTGAAGGGGCCAACTTTTTTAGTTCTCTTATTTTGAAACTTTTTACTTATGAGCTTTTTCTTATCAGACACAAGTTCCATTATCTGTCCCCAACAAGGCATACAAGGCCAGCCCTGCAGGGTATTGCGATGGTGAGGTCATGGTTAATAGGCAAAACGAGGGTTGCTCTTGGTGCTCACAGTTCATAGGAGACCCTGGGCAGGCGTACAGCAGTGATAGAGAGGCTGGCACAGAAGTCCTTTGGGGGACTCTCTGTATATAGGGACCAGGCCAATGGTAGATGAGGTGCCCTGGGTGTTGCAAGTTTAATGTGCCGGTGGCAAGATCCCTTTAAGTTCGTGACGCCAGTGCTGGTAACGGTGGCACATCGATTTATAATAGGAATAATTGAGGAACACGATGTTGTGGTGAACCAGAACTTCCTTTTACTGGAAACAATGAACTATTTACAGTCTTTGGTTCAGTTCCATATGACAGCAGCAGTCACAAGCAGGCTTTTACAATAATAGCAGGCACAATGTTCTTGCAAGATACTCAGAGGGTTAACACACTTACAGATCAGGCTGCACTTTTCCTCAGAAATCCTGTCTGTCTTTATCCCAAGGCCCGTACGCCCTATTGTTGGCTTTATCCTTGATTAGGGAAACTTCCTCAGGTATATATCCTTGCTTTCCTATAAAATCCTTCTGCCCTTCAGCTCTCTTGTCTGGCTGGAATACTGGCTCTGCTTTGCTCTGTTATGGGAACTTGTTTCTCAGGAGGTAAACCCTTCTCCTGGTGGGGCAACTTCTGAGCTTGATTTACTCAGGAACCTCAGGCAGGCTAGACTGCACTCACTAGCCTCCTGGACTACTCTGCCCTCCTCCTTCCTGTCTGGGCCTAACTATATATATTAGGGGTTCCCTAGCTCCCTCTACTGTCTAGGAAGTGGAACTATACCCTAACAGGCCTGATACAGGAAATACACAGGAAAATCACATAAAACATCATATAAAATACAATGACCATATTGACCCTTGTGTAGTGCCCACATTTACCTAGTGGGACACTACACATGGCCGTATGTATTTTGCGATCCGCAAAACACAGATACGCAAAAAATACGGATGACGTACGTGTGACATCTGTATTGCATCCATTTTTTGGGCAGATGCATTGTAACAATGCCTATACTTGTCCACAAAACGGACAAGAATAGGACATGTTCTATCTTTTTGCAGAACAGCCATGCGGACCTGTGGAAACGCAACTTTTTTTTTTTTTTGCAGACTCATTGAAGTGAATGGTTCCACATACGGGCCAAAAAAAAAAAAAAAAGAAACGGACACGGAAAGAAAATATGTTTGCGTGCATTAACCCCAAATGCGCCATTAAATCAGTAAACCCCTGAGAGCAATTAGCCTGAGCAGCACTGGCACAGAAGTTTACAGGATTATCTCTTATGTGCTGCAGCCCTCTCCTCCACCTGTTCCCACCATTGGATTGCAGCTGGCTCTGTATCTGCACATCCCCGGCACTGCCGTCTGCATCTCATGGGAGCCATTGGAGCTCAGCAGCTTCAACTTGGTCAGTCAACGACCAGACTGTTTAGCAGCTTCAATATACGTCATATGTATTCATATGTAGTAAACCCAAATTTTAATAGTAGTAATTTTACTTGTATACTTTTCCAGAACAAATATAGTTTACAAATTTTTATTTTTTTACATTTCTAAAGCTGCCCATGCACATTAGACGCATGTCAGTCGACCCTGTAAATTTCTGGAGGAACAGCTGATCATCTAGTGTGTATGGGCATCAGGAAGGAGAAGGGTTGGACATGTTAAATTTCAACATGCCTAATCCACTTGTTCTCTGGAAAATAAGCTGTGACCAGACTCCTCCTCTCCTCTACTATTCACAATGGGGGGATCGAGAGAGATAGCTGATGACCAGATAAGCATTGGGCCAATAGTTATCTCATGCTCATGCCCAGCCCACCAACAGATATTCCAGCAGTTCAGTATGGATTGTCTATCCTCAGTATTGTAAGGAAGTACTGATTGGTTATGTCCCTTTAATTCTGTTCCCTTTTATTATTACCATTCTGTGTAATTATGTGCCTTGTAATCTAGCACCAATCCCCCATTGTGCTGATAAAAGCACATTCATGAGTGATCTCAGAGACATGCGAGCTGCACATTGGAGGAGGGGCTAAAAGGTTAAAACTCTGTGGCCCACATACATTCAGGAGACTCTACCAAGAACTTCATCCAAGGTAGGATGTAAGTATTGATTTGCCCTATCTCTTGTACACCCTGGGGTGTCGTTCATGTGTTATAACGTGGCATACAGCCATGTGTTGTTGCATGATCAACAGAGTCAATGTATTTACTTCTTATGATTCTGTATTGTATATTTAATGACGCATTAGCATGCGTAAGCTTATTCATTCTCAAATCTTTTGAATTCACGTTACATTACAGCCATCAATATCTGATCAGTGGGGGTCTGACACCTGGCACCCCACCAATTATTATTATTTATTATTATTATTAAAGCACCATTCATTCCATGACACTGATATATTAACCCCTTAAGGACTCAGCCCTATTTCACCTTAAGGACTTTTTTTTGCAAATCTGACCAGTGTTACTTTAAGTGCTGATAACTTTAAAACGCTTTGACTTACCCAGGACGTTCTGAGATAGTTTTTCGTCACATATTGTACTTCATGAAACTGCTAAAATTGGGTCAAAAAAGTTAAATTTTTTGCACAAAAAATAGCAAATTTACAAAAAAATTTGCAAATTTGCAAATTTCAAAGTTTCAGTTTCTCTACTTCTGTAATACATAGTAATACCCCCAAAAATTTTGATGACTTTACATTCCCCATATGTCTACTTCATGTTTTTTTATCATTTTTATCATTTTGGGAATGTCATTTTATTTTTTGGGGATGTTACATAGCTTAGAAGTTTAAAAGCAAATTTTGAAATTTTTAAGAAATTTTCCAAATCCCACTTTCTATGGACCAGTTTAGGTCTGAAATCACTTTGTGAGGCTTACGTAATAGAAACCACCCAAAAATGACCCCATTTTAGAAACTACACCCCTTAAGGAATTCAAAACCGATTTTACAAACTTTGTTAACCCTATAGGTCTTCCACAAGACTTCATGGCAAATGGACATAAAATTTAAGAATTTCTTAAAGATTTTTTGTAAAATTTTCCAATATAAACAATTTTTTCCAGGAACAAAGCAAGGGTTAACTGCCAAACAAAACTCAATATGGGTTGCCCTGATTATGTAGTTTGCAGAAACACCCCATATGTGGCCGTAAACTACTATTTGGCTAAACGGCAGGACATAGAAGAAGGGGAACGCCATATGGTTTTTGGAAGGCAGATTTTGCTGGACTGGTTTATTTACACCATGTACCCTTTCAAGCCCCCTGATGCACCCCTAGAGTAGAAACTCCATAAAAGTGACCCCATCTAGGAAACTACGGGATAAGCTGGTTGATGTTTTGGGACTATTTTAGGGTAAATATGATTTTTGGTTGCTCTATATTACACTTTTTTGAGGCAAGGTAACAAAAAATTTAAATTCTAAAATTGTTTCTACATTCGCTATTTAGTTTTGTGGAACACCTAAAAGGTTAACAAAGTTTGTAAAGTAACTTTTGAATACCTTGAGGGGTGTAGTTTCTTAGGTGGGGTCACTTTTTTGGAGTTTCTAGTCTAGGCTACATCAGGGGGGGCTTCTAATGGGACAAGGTGTAAATAAACCAGTCCATCAAAATCTGCCTTCCAGAAACCATATGGCGTTCCCTTCGTTCTATGCCCTGCAGTGTGGCTATATAGCCATTTACTACCACATATGGGGTGTTTCTGCAAACTACAGAATCAGGGCAATAAATATTTAGTTTTGTTTGGCTGTTAACCCTTGCTTTATTACCAGAGGAAAAGGATTCAAATGGAAATTTTGCCAAAAATTGGCACCGTTTTTATTTTATATTTTTAACGCTGTTCATCCGAGGGGTTTGGTCAAATGTTATTTTTATAGGGCAGATTCTTACGGACGCGGTAATACCTAATATGTCTACATTTTAAAATTTATTTAGATTTTACACTATATTATCATTTTAGGAACCCCAAAAAATTATTTTTGTATCTCCATAGCCTGGGAGCTACAGTTTTTTTTTTTTTTTGGGCGACTATCTAATGTAGGGGCTCATTTTTTGCAGAGTGAGATGGCGGTTTTATTGGCACTAATTGGGGGTGCATATGATATTTTGATGGCTCGCTATTACACTTTTTGTGATGTTAGGTGACAAAAATTGCTTTTTTTTACACGTTTTTTTTGTTTTTTTTTAACGCTGTTCATCCGGGGGGGTTGGGTTAAATGTTATTTTTATAGAGAAGATTTTTACGGATGTCCAATATGTATGGCTCTTAGACTTTTGAGACACTAAGCAGGCATCCTCAAACTGCGGCCCTCCAGAAGTTGTAAAACTACAATTCCCACCATGCCCTGCTGATAGCTGTAGGTTGTCTGGGCATGCTGGGAGTTATAGTTTTACAACGTCTGCAGGGTCGCAGTTTGAGGATGCCTGCACTAAAACTAATATTTTTGGAAAAAAAGAATTTGTTTCCGTGTCTCCAAAGTCTGAGAGCCATAGCTTTTTATGTTCTCTAGGGGACTGTTGGGGATTATAAAAATTTAGTACTCCATGGAAGTGTGATACTCCCTGAAGCAATCGATAACGCAGAGGCCCGGATGATCGGGGCAAGTGTCACATTGAGTGGTGGTGTCCTTCCGTATCCCCCTCTTGTGACACACTCTGCACTTTTTTGGGGTTCGTCCCTTCTTTCCAGTATGGGGGACCACACCTGTAAAATGTTGGCCAGGGACGATCCGGGGGCCTCCAGTTCCCGAGGTACTCCGGCCTGCTCTTTCCCGGTCTGAAAAGATCAGGTCCTTGAGGACTGCCTCATAGAACTGGAGGAATGTCCCTGTGCTGCCAGCGCTTCGGGATAGTACAAAAGCATTGTACAAGGCAACCTGTACCAAGTAGACCGCAACTTTTTTGTACCATGCCCAGGTTTTGCGCATGGCATTATATGGCTTGAGGACTTGATCAGAGAGACCAACTCCTCCCATATACCGATTGTAGTCGACGATACAATCGGGCTTGAGGACCGTTGCCGTGGCACCTCGCACAGAGACGGGGGTGGTGCTGTTACTGAGGATTGTGGACAGTATAAGGACATCCCTCTTGTCATTATATCTGACCAGCAACAGGTTTCCACTGGTAAGGGCACAGGTCTCACCCCTGGGGATAGGTACCTGGAGTGGGTAGGTAGGGAGGCCGCGTTGATTTTTCCGCACGGTCCCACAAGCGAACGTGGATCTGGCGGCAAGGGACCTGAACAAGGGAATGCTAGTATAAAAGTTATCCACGTACAAGTGGTAACCCTTATCTAGCAGTGGGTACATAAGGTCCCACATGAGTTTCCCGCTAACACCCAGAGTGGGGGGACATTCTGGGGGTTCAATACGGGAATCTCGCCCCTCGTACACACGAAATTTGTAGGTGTACCCTGAGGTACTCTCACAAATTTTGTACATTTTCACGCCATACCTCGCCCGCTTAGTGGGAATGTATTGGCGGAAACTGAGTCTCCCCTTGAACGCAACAAGAGACTCATCAACCGCAACCTCCCTTCCAGGTACGTAGGCCTGCGCAAATTTGGCCCCGAAGTGATCGATGACCGGCCGTATCTTATACAGACGGTCATGGGCAGGATCACCTCGGGGGGGACATGCTGCATTATCTGAATAATGCAGACATTTCCAGATGGCCTCAAACTGGGGACGTGTCATGACCATACTGTAGAGTGGGGTCTGGTAGAGGATGTCCCCACTCCAGTATTGCCTGACACTGGGTTTTTGCACTAGACCCATGTGCAGCACGAGGCCCCAAAATGTCCTCATCTCGGCTGCACTGACCGGCGTCCAGCCACGGGGTCAATCCAAAAACGAGCCCGGGTGCTGAGCAACGAACTGTTGGGCGTACAGGTTCGTCTGCTCCACCATCAGATTCACAAATGGGTCACTGAAAAAAAAACTAAAAAAGTCCATTTCAGTAAACCCCACTGTGGGAAGGCAGGGGGCTTCGGTGGGCTTATTTGGTGGGCCGGGAAACCAGTACGAGCCCCAGGGCGGCTTGTACTAGGGTGGGCCACAGGGTTCCTAGCATGTGGGGCCCCTGGCTCTGCCTGGCGGCGGCTCCGCCACCTTGGAGGCTCAACGTCATCAGATGATGATGAGGAGGATTTGGATGACAAGAGGAACGTGGGGTCATCCTCATCCTCACTGGGGCTCTCGGAGTCGGAGGCAATCTGGGCGTATGCCTCCTCCACCGAGAACATCCGGCGGGCCATGGGTATGTGTGTGTGCGTGTGTATGTGCGTGCGTGTAAAACTTTATTGTATGCGCGTGTGTGTGGGGGCACGGGTGTTCAAGTACTAAAAAAAAAAAAAATGAAAACTTGCTGATCAGCGGTACAATGCTGATCAGCAGTGGGGCGGTGGGGCGGGCGATGCGCTAACAGTGGCCGGACGCTAAGAGTGCCGGCCAGTCAGCGCACGCTAAAAAAAAGTGATGGTGGGGGAGCTGGGGGGGGCAAGTGGCAGGGGGAAGTCTAGGGTCTGAAAGCTAGAAAACAATAAATTCAGATAAAGTGTTTTTGTTTTTTTCCTAACTAACTTTTACCTTCTATCCCTGCCTAACGGTGCCTCTCCCTCACTGACCCTAACCTACCTGGAGGGTGATGGGTGCAGGAGGGTGATGGGTGCCGATGGGGGGATCGCAGGAGCCTGGTGAGGACGGTGCTGCACGGTGCAGGTGCTGAACAGGAAGAGGAGGGGAGAGAGGAGCGCTGGAAGTTTGAATCTCGTGCCTCTCTCCCTGCACCAATCAGCACCCTGGACAGCGGCATTCAGCACCATGGCCAGCACCGCCTCTCCCAATTGTTCGTACTGTGATTGGTGGTGTGTAATCACACCACCGATCACAGTCTTTTTCTGGTTCATTGGGTCACCGGAGACCCGATTGGACCGGAAACGCAGCAAACCGCAGGTCTGAATTGACCTGCGGTTTTCTGCGATCGCCGATACAGGGGGGTCAAATGACCCCCCCGGCGTTGTGACAGGATGTCCGCTGAATGATTTCAGCGGATATCCTGTTGCAATTAACCCCTGCCGCAATCGCGATTTAAAGTTAGGACATACCGGTACGTCCTGAGTCCTTAAGGACTCGGGAAATAGGGTGTACCGGTACGTCCTAAGTCCTTAAGGGGTTAAAAGGGGTGTACATACATATTAAAAAAAGAACAATGAACATGAACAAGACAAGTTACAAAGTGGTACAGAAGCAGAGAGGACACTGCCTGCGAGGGCTTACAATCTACAAGAGTGCTGCAGAGCTTTGATGAGAGCAGCGGCCTTCTCTATCCTGTGGACAGGCCATCAGTATTGAGCTTCTGGAAAACCCCTTTAAGAAGCAGAGCAGCTGGATAAGGGAAGCCAGGAGATAAAATGAACTGTGTTACAGTCTATATACAATAGAGAAGAACTTCATTCATTGGACAGAACAAGGCTGCTCAAGGCACCAATTTGCCCAGTGACAAAAACATAGATAGATAAACACAACAAGAATTTTATCTGAAATGTGGGTTGTCACTACAATTACAAATGTCTGCAATTCCTCCTGCTTTATAAGATTAATTCACTAGTCTCTATGTGGTTGCTGCAGAAATTTGCCATCACCACAGCAATACTCTCTAGCAGTAATTGTAAGTGAAAGATCGTTCCTTTACAATAATCAATATTAGCGCTAGTCATTACGGAGCAGTAATTTCACAGCTCAGTAATTGACAATGGCAGAAGTAAAAACAACAGAGTAATGATCTCCATTTATAAAGTGCTATATAAGGCAAGTTACTATATGTCTTAATAATAATCGTATTTATTCTTTTGGAAACACCTTAGAGAGCCAGCCCAGGCTCATCTGTAGATTAAGCAACAAAAGCAAATTGCCATTTAAAGAGGACCTTTAATGCGATTTTATTAAGGGAGATATATACCTGTACTTGCGGGGTACCCCCCGCTGATGCTGCCACCCTGCTTGATTTTTTAAAATATGCCTCCTGTGCCCTGCTGTTTCCCCGCCGGATTTCTCCTGCTCAGTATGCTAATACTGAGCATCGGAGCAATAAGGAGGAGACTGAGTCTTTCTCCGTGGGCGTCTCCTTCTCCCTTTTTTTTAGCATACTGAGCGGGAGAAATCCGACGGGGCACAGCGGGGCATAAGAGGCATATTTTAAAAAATCAAATAGGGTGGCAGCATCAGCGGGGGGTACCCCGCAAGTACAGGTATATATCTCCCTTAATAAAATCGCATTAAAGGTCCTCTTTAACTCTTAAGAGAGATATGATATTGCAGCAAAAAAAAAAAAAATAGACCCAGTTGCAGGTTCAACTGAATGGCTGAGACGTTAAAGGGTTTTTACAAGAGTTTTTTACTGATCGGTGGAGGTCCGACATCCAGAACCCCTGCAGATTAGCTGTTTGAGAAGGCAGCGGCGCTCACAGTACTGCTGCAGCCTTCTTCAGCTTTGCCTAGGCCATGTGACGTCATCAGTCATCGGTCTCGTGGCCCATTGAAGTGAATGAGGCTGAGCTCCAATACCAAGCACAGCTGCTGTACTGCTGTGCTTGGAGAGCAGAAAGAAAGCTGCGGTGCTACTGTGAGCGCTGCTGCCTTCTCAAACAGCTGATCGGCGGGGGTCCCGGGTATCTCTGATAAGATATATTGCAAAGTTTTGTTTTTTTCACCTGTAATATTCATTTATGAAAAAAAATGAAATGACAGTTATACTTTAAAATATTTAAAGGGGTTTTATGATTGTTATTTTACCGATGACCTATCTTTAATATATTTTTCGCTTGATGCAAGTCGTGTAGTAGCATAAAGTTGATTTGAATGATCCTTCAGCACACTTCCTACTTCCATGCAGTTCCGTATCCTTTTCAGAAATAGTGGAATCTGTTGCATTGTTGGCTTTATCAATATAACTAAGAAACAGTAGCCAACTGGAGGTCACATTCCTTGTCTTGTGGCAGTTAGGCTACTTTCACTCTAACGGCAGGACAGATCCGACAGGCTGTTCACCCTGTCGGATCCGTCCTGCCGCTATTTCGCCGTGCTGCCAGATCGCCGTTCCGTTCCCATTGACTATAATGGGGACGGGGGTGGAGTACTACATGTCCGACTTTTTAGTCCGGCGGCCTCTCACTGCGCACTGCCATGCTGCGCCGGAGCTCCGCCTCCGTCCCCATTATAGTCAATGGGACGGAGCGGCAGTCCGGCGGCACAGCGAAATAGCTGCAGGATGGATCCGACAGGGTGAACAGCCTGTCAGATCCATCTTGCCGCTAGTGTGAAAGTAGCCTTACTTGAGCATCCTGTTCTGGTTTAGCTACTTGTAATTATAATCTTTCTATCTTTGAGCACTAGAAATCAGCCCCTTCCCCATGCACCACCTTCTGCTGACCTTGTGGAATGTTTGGGATCAGTATCTATGTACAGGTGAAACTCGAAAAATTTGAATATCGTGCAAAGTTCATTTATTTCAGTAATGCAACTTAAAAGTTGAAACTAACATATGAGATAGACTCATTAAATGCAAATTTAGATATTTCATTCCTCCTGCTCAGGTACAATCCCACCTGCAAAGACCTGCAACACAGATCAATTCAAGTGAATTGGGAAATTTAAGTTCCCTATACAGCAGGTAGCGACGCGTATTTCTGTGCAGGAAAAATCCACAAAGGGGCCACAGATATAATTTAGCAATGCAACCATCAATCAGCACTAACTACAAAATAAGCATAAATCACAAAAAAAGAGATAAAAAAAAACAAAGATAAAAATATCCTGCACAATATGATAAATAAATATGCGGATGTCCCTGGCTACATTTATGGAAAAAAAATCACAGAAAAAAAAAATAATAATAATGCACTAACAAAATAGATGCAAGCATTATATATAGACTAAGCCCTCATTCTGATATAATACAATCTGAGACTCTTAGCCAATATATTTTGATCAAAACACATCTGTGCCCACCTACCCCCGCCAAGGTGGTCTCAGGTCAGGCAGGTCCTACGCTAAACCTACCTATGCCATTGGGCATCTATGTTCAGGAGCGCAGACCTCGCACATATGGTGTGCTGCTCCTAGTCACCCCTATGTGCCTCCAGCAACCAATGAGAGGAGGAGCAAGCACACCTATATGTACCACCTAATCAAAAGTTTTGATCAAAATATATTGGCTAAGAGTCTCAGATTTTATTATATCAGAATGAGGGCTTAGTCTATATATAATGCTTGCATCTATTTTGTTCTTATTATATTTTTTTTTTCAGTGATTTTTTTTCATCAATCAGCACTAATGAAGCAATGCAACCATCAATCATTGGAAAACTCCAATACAATAGGAAAACTCCTTTAAAGTGGTTGCCTATTTTTTTTTAATCCCCAAGACCACCCATCCACCCAGCAGTACCTTTGAAGAGATCTATATATTTACCTACTTACCACAGCTCCACTGCAGCTCCAAGGCTCCTGGGCTGGCTCTCTACATGTCAACTTCCACATGGATGGGGTCATGTGTGCTGCTGCAGCCAATAACTGCCCCCACATTTGAGGACACATGACAGCTGAGGCCAGTCTGTGGCTGCAGTGGCGCATGGGACCTCGTCCATGCGAAAGTTGACAGCCAGAGACCAGAAGTCCAGTGAACACATCCCAGCAGCCAAGGAGCTAAAACAGAGAAATGGGGAGCAGGTAAGTATAGACCTCTTCAAAGGTACACCTGGGTCGTTGAGGGTTTACAAAAAATCCTTGATAACCCCTTGAAGGTACTTTATTTTTTTATTTAATATAATCTTTATTCAAAATATACAATATAAGATAATCCATAATTAATCATTTAGATATTATATCCCCAACCAATTCCCCCCCATAACCCCACCACCCTAAGAGAGCATAGAGAAAAAAAAAGTACTTGAAAGTACTTTCTAGTGGTAGATAACAGTAGTGGTCAATCTTTAGGATAAGCCTCATTGTAGAACACATTGATGTAAAGAGAATAAAACCCAAACTGAATTTGAGATGTAAAGCTGGAAGAAGAGGAAACTAATTTATGTTAAATATGTAGAAAATTTAATTCCTAGTAGATGTGGTGCCAGTATCTAAAAAAGACAAACGTGAGAATCAGGAACCCAAGCTGGCAGTAGTAATAGGGAAATCTGAATGGTTGCTTAGATACAATGTTCAGAAATATCCTGTACAAACAATGTAAGTGGGTGTTATTTACTAAACTATACCATGAATACATTTGCTCTCTAGGAAGAAGTAAATAGAATACAAAAGAATCTGAAGTAATCCATATATGTATCTGCTGTTTAAAGGGGTTGACCTCTTTCTGGCTTCTTGTGACTAGTATTGAGCGCGAAAATTCGAAAAGCGAATTTTTATCTCGAATATTGGCACGTCGAGAATTCGAGAATATTTAGAATATAGTGCTATATATTCGTAATGACGAATATTCGTTTTTTTTTTTATTTTTTTAACACAGTACACATCAGGTGATCATCCCTTCCTTCTTCTAGCTTGTGGGCCAATGAGAAGGCTTTGTCACAGCTTAGCAACAACCCTAGCAACCAATAGAAAAGTTGCCTACCCCACGCCGGTATTTTGCGCGCATTACGCGAATAATACATTGCCGATTTTCGCAATCAAGAATATAATCTCGAATTCGCTAATTCACGAATATATGATGAATATTCTACAAAATATTCGTGAAATCGAATGTTGCCCCTGCCACTCATGACTACTTGTGACCAATGTATAGATAATGTGAAACTGTAGAAAAGGTAAATCAGTGGCACTACACCAAACCTATGTTTTTTGGGAAATAATTACCAAGGAGTGATGCCTTGCGGTGGTGCTCAGCCTGTAGCAGCAGTGCGTATGCAAAATAATCTTCAAAGGAGAGAAACAAAACGAGCCGCACTCACCAATTTGTAGAAAGGTATGCTTTAATCCAAAGCAGGAGGTGGGTGCATGGGGTGCAAACACAGCATCAAGCAACAGCCGTTTCGCGCGTGTATGCGCTTCTTCTGGCTTTCCACCATTGACAGGGGTCACGGCACCTATAAATGTGCACAGGAAGCCGCATCATCGCAGTAATTGCTTACTTAGTCAACACCTGAGGTTCAACAACGAACGTCAGGGATTGTTAATCGAAGGCGGGCCCCCTTTACTGGTGTAAAGTGCATGTGCAAATACATAACCAATAAAAACAATATAAGTACGTAAATACAATTAATACAAGAATGCTTCATTACAGAAATACACTCATATCTATTTTTTCATTTAATCCCAAAGGACCCATTGCGTCTGTGCGTAGGATCCACCTCGTTTCTCTTCTCAGAAGCTCCCTCTCCCTATCACCACCTCTCTCAGTGCGATTAACTATTTCAAAACCGGCAAAGGTTAATACGCTGGGATTTCCGTTATGTGCCCTGTTCACATGATCTATTAACCGCGGGACCCCCTTCCCTGTTTTTAGGGAATTTAGGTGTTCGCGGAATCTTTCATATAAACAGCGGATGGTTTTTCCGATGTAGAAGCGTCCGCATCTACATAAAATAATATAAACCACAAATTTGCTGCGGCAGGTAATAACTTTATGTACTATCCCTGCAACAGAGATCACTTGCAATTGGGAATTAAAGCTGCAGAAGGAACAGCTTCTGCAACTCCTATTCCCTTTTGGTCTCTGTTCAGACAGCCATGTGAGGCGTTTTTTTCTGTAATGACTGGTTACTACTTGATCGCGTATTGTAGGACACCTTCTAAACGCTATCACTGGTTTTGTATCTTTAAGTTGTTTTAGTGATTCAGCCCTCACTAGGGTGTTCCAGTTTTTTCCTATGACCTGTTTTATTTTCTCGGCCATGGGGCTGAATTTAAAGGAGAAAGCAAAGGATGGGGGGGGGGATTTCGTTATGGTTTTACCCTCCCTCAATTCAGTCTGATGTACTTTTGCCGCTTTTTGCATAGCTTGATTTAACAAATCTGAAGGATAGCCTCTATGTCTCAGCCTCTCGCGCAAATCCAGCACCTGTTTTTCGTAGCTCAATGGGGTAGTATTAAAATATCGTCCACGAATCTGTAATAGGCATGTATATGTTTCAAAAATGGATTGGAAACAGAATACACAAAGCGATCTTCAAAACTGGCCAGGTACAGATTGGCAAACGTACATGCCACAGGGGTACCCATCGCGGTACCGACCATTTGTTTATACCATGAATCCCCAAACATGAAGGCATTGTTGGTGAGAATTAATTTCAGGCCCTCTGTGATGAACATCTTGAAGCCAATGTATAGATAAGATGACTGTATGACACTTACTGGGAAGAAAGGGATGCAAATGAGCTCTTAACGAGCTCTGCCTAATGCCACCAGATGTAAGGCAGCTATCCTATAAATCAGTGTTCAACCCTTTAAATAGCTCTTGAGACATGACTCACATATCAAATAAGCCAGCACGTCATCTGCAGACGGTTGTTTCAGGGTGATTGCCCCTCATCAGTGCAGAGCAGAGAGTACTGGCTTAACTGGGTCAGAAGACTAAGTCAGGATTAGGGGGGTACTATGGAGAGAGCGCCTTAATTGGTGTGAGGAGACTTACTAATATAGCCTTTGTAGACATTCTGTGCTGTTTGCAAAAATTTCATAAGCTCTGGCAATTGTTAGGCAAATCTTCTGTGCTGTCCACACAGAGGTCCTGTCCAAAAAATGGCCTCTGATGGAGGGTCATGTGACCAGACACATCACTCAGCCTCCTCTATTCAAACACACTGCACCCACACTAGACTACTATCAGTGCAAGGGTAGACGGAAGGTGCAGTGTATTTGAATGGGGGGGACATCACATGGAGGTGATTTGCCTGATCACATGACCCTCCATCAGCAGCCATTTTATGCCCAAGACCTTGGTATGGACAGACCCAAAGACTTGGCAAACCAAGGGGCATAGCTTGTGAGATATAGAAAATGTAAAATTACGGCTAGCTCACAGTTAATTTGTATACATGTATAATATTATATACAAATTAACTGTGAGCTAACAGTAATTTTACATTTTATATTAAATTGTGTGTTTTTTTTGTCACAATTACCAATTGGTAGTTGGTAGGCTAAGCTCCAGTATATGCTGGTTGAGAATATATAAGATATAGAAAATAGCACAGAATTTTAACAAATGCTATACTAGTAAGTATCATATAGTCATCTTGCAAACATATTGGTCAACAGTAACCAGAAAGTGGCCAACAGTTTTAAAGGGTTACTCCCATCTGGTAGTAAATGCTAGGATAAAAGGTCACATTGCAATATTTCAACTATGTATCCATCCATCCATCTAGTTACACAGAATGAGTATGTAGAACAGGGAGAAGGTAGGTAGATGGGGGCCTTTTTCATACAAAAAAAAGCTGACTAAGAGTGCCTGCACACCGTGCGGATTACACAGGGTTTTTCAAAGGGGATTCTCATGCAGAAAAAAACAAGCGTAATACAGTACCAGCAAAGTGTGTGAGATTAGACAACTCTCATGTATATTTTGCTTCCTTCTTCTGTACGGAAATTAACCTGCCGTTCGGATATTAAAATCTACAGCATGCCATGTGATTCCGCACCTTCTGTAGAGTGGTTTTTCCTATACACTTCAATGGGGTTGTTAACTTAAACAGAAAAATTGCACCAAAATCCCCAATAAAAGCCACATAAAAAATGCATAAAAAACAGATAAGGGTACTATCACACTAGCGTTGTGAGGATCCGGTGGGCAGTTCCGGCAACGGAACTGTCTGTCGGATCCGGCAAACCGTATGTAAACGGATATTAGTCTCATCCGGTATCATCCGGAATAACGGATCCGGTATTTACATTTTTTCGAAGATCAAAGGCGAAACCAGCTCCTCCTATGTCCCGGCGCATGCGCAGACCGGAAAACCGGATCCAGCAAAGCGGCAATTTCCAGAACACTTGGTACCGGATCCGGCATTAATACATCTCTCTATGGAAATTAATGTCGGATCCGGCAAGTGCGGTAGTGTTCTGGGATTTTGGCCCGAAAAAATACCGCAGCAAGATGCAACGGATTGCTTTTTCCATTCAGAATGTATTAGGACAAAACTGATGTGTTTTTTTTTCCGGTATTGAGAACCTTTGCAGAATTTCAATACCAGAAAAGAATAACGCTAGTGTGAAAGTACCCTAAAACCCACAATAAATAGTGCAGATTATTTGCAGTATTGGTGAGGATTTTCCGCATACAAATGTGCATCATGTGGAGATTTCTGTGCATTTGTGAATCGACAACCGCATGTATTACTTGTGGTTTTTGTTGCAGATCTCACCCTTCCATTGATCTGCACCAAAAATCTAAAACATAATTGACATGCTGCAAATTTCTAAATCCAAACAGCAGGTCAATTTCCACACAGAAGAAAAAAGCAATGTGAGATTTGTCTAATCTCATATACTTTGCTGATACTGTATTATGCCGCAGTTTTTCTGCACGAGAATCCACACCGAAAAACTGTGCTTAATCCGCAATCTGTGCAGGTCGCCTAAAGTTTTTGTAGTATGCACTGAGCCATGAACTGCACTTTAGCTGAGCAGTTATTGAGCCAAAAAACAATTACCTTGCAACTACTGTATGTGGTGAAACTAACCTCGCCACTGGGTTTTGGAGGGGCCTGGTTGCCAGCCTCTTGCCCCAGGATTATGGGCCCTCTCATCAGCCCATGCTAAACTAAAACCCCTTGGCGATTTGACTGTGTTTGTGGCATCTGAGCGTGTAACATCCTGAAGTATGTCACTAAATGTCTTCCACCCTGCTTCATAATGATAAGGGTGAATGTATTGTCATCTAGTGTAACATAGCTGTGCATTTGCGTTATGTAGATATTTCTATGCCTGTATTTTATATATATGCTGTGATTCCTAATGTACACCAGCAGGTGGCAGCAGTATACAGCAGGTGATTGCCTCTCTAGGCTGGAACAGACCATTCCAGTCTAGTCTCCCCTACATGAGCAGAAGTGGAATGTCCCATGCCATGCTTTATGAGGAGGAGAAGGAAGTTAGTCAGTGTGTGAGCCACCCCCCTGCTGGGGTAGGCTGTGTTAGTAGGAGCTCCCAGAAACAGGGACCCCAACCTAGGATCCAAGCCTCGGCTGAGGCCCAAGATCAACCTTCCCAGCCTGAGTCCCTTACCTGTCACGACGGACGTGTATCACGGTCGGCGTGACTATCACATACGTGACGCAGAGGGAGGGAACAAGGAAGGCCCTGCCCAAGTGAGAGGGAAGGTGGTGACCCCTGACTCACCTAGCGGCTGGCACCTGGCTGCCCTGACGTCCCTAGACGGGTTCCTCACCCGTACGCCAATCACGTGCCTAAAGCCCTGGCTTTCCCTAAGCTGAGCCCTAGATAGTGAACAGGGCGGTGGGAACACTAGTCCGCACCACTAGCTCTAAAGGAAAACACCAAGGGAAGGACAGACAATACAAACTCAACATATAATCCCAGGTGGGCGACAACAGGAGACAACAAGAAGCCCAACAGGGATCCGGAGGGTAGCACTCTGGAACGACAACCAGGATTCACAACTCCAGTGGGTCAGTATAGATGTCCAGGGAGGAAGCTCTATAACTGGCAACTAGAGAAGTGTGAGGGGAGAATATAAGGAGGTTGGGAGTGGCAGACAAGAAACAGCTGAGGAGGAGAAGCTACGGATCCCTGATTGAGACAAAAAGGATAGCAAGGCAAACACAGAAAACAATCACTAAGAAACAATGTGATCTTTAGATATAGAGCGCGCAGCCACCCGCTGCGACCTCCTGACCCCGGGTATAACGGAGTCAGACGTGGCTCTTGATACCCTCGTGACAGTACCCCCCCTTTCATGAGGGGCCTCCGGACACTCAGGACCAGGTCTCTCCGGATGAGAGGTATGGAAAGCCTGAATTAACCTGTTGGCGTTTACCTCTGACGCTGGAACCCACATTCTTTCCTCTAGACCGTAATCCCTCCAATGTACCAGATACTGAAGAGAGCGGCGGACCCGACGAGAATCAACAATTCTGGCTATTTGAAACTCCAGATTACCATCCACAATAACAGGAGGAGGTGGCAGTGGTGATGGTTCTAGAGGTGGAACATACTTCTTGAGTAACGATTTATGGAAGACGTTATGGATCTTAAAAGTCTGAGGTAGCTCCAGGCGAAAAGCCACAGGGTTAATGACGGCTACTATTTTATAAGGACCAATGAACCTAGGGCCCAGTTTCCAAGAGGGAACCTTCAACTTAATATTCCTAGTAGACAACCACACATAGTCATTCACTCCTAGGTCCGGACCTGGCGACCGTTTCTTATCGGCCATGCATTTATATTTACCACTCATCTTTTTCAAGTTAACTTGCACCTTCTGCCATACCGATGAAAGAGATGAAGAAAACCTTTCCTCTTCGGGAACCCCAGAAGACCCCCCCTCTTTGAAAGTACAAAATTGGGGATGAAAACCGTATGCACCAAGGAATGGTGACTTGCCAGTGGACTCCTGATAATGATTATTTATGGCAAACTCAGCTAACGGTAAATATGATGACCACAACTCTTGGTTTTCAGATACAAAACACCTTAAATATGT
Organism: Bufo bufo; assembly: GCF_905171765.1. Lineage (NCBI taxonomy): Eukaryota > Metazoa > Chordata > Amphibia > Anura > Bufonidae > Bufo > Bufo bufo. The sequence continues at coordinate 447,981,821 of NC_053393.1, read as the reverse complement.
TTCTAGGTTTTGGTTGGTACGCTCAGTCTGTCCATTCGACTGAGGAAGGAAAGCTGAGGAAAAGGACAAGTGTACCCCCAAACGGGAACAAAAAGCTTTCCAAAACTTAGAAATAAACTGGGTTCCCCGATCCGAAACCACATCGGAAGGGACCCCGTGAAGCTTCACGATTTCACTGATAAACACCTGAGCAAGAGTTTTAGCATTAGGAAGTGCGGGTAGCGCAATAAAGTGTACCATTTTGCTAAACCTGTCTACTACTACCAAAATAACAGTTTTACCCGCAGACAACGGTAAGTCAGTGATGAAATCCATTGACAGATGTGTCCATGGCCTATTGGGGATAAAAAGTGGCAATAAAGACCCTGCTGGACGTGTATGAGAGACTTTCGCGCGTGCACAAGTAGAGCAAGTAGACACGAAATCCATTACATCCTGACGCAACCTTGGCCACCAAAAACGACGAGATAATAGCTCCAAGGTTGCTTTACTACCCGGGTGCCCAGCAAGTGCCGAATTATGATGTTCTTTTAATAATTCAAGACGCAGGTTTAACGGTACAAACAATTTCTCTGAGGGGCAAGAGGCCGGGGCGTCCCCCTGGGCCTCTAACACCTTTCCCTCTAGAACAGAGTGTACAGCAGAGACAACCACTCCTCTTTGTAAAATAGGTACCGGATCACTAACATTACCCCCTCCAGGGAAACTACGAGATAACGCGTCTGCCTTGGTATTTTTTGCCCCAGGACGATAGGTGATTACAAAGTTAAATCTGGTAAAGAATAGCGACCACCTAGCTTGTCTAGGGGTGAGACGCTTAGCCGATTCTAGGTACAGAAGGTTTTTGTGATCCGTAATCACCGTGACGGGGTGGATTGCTCCCTCTAAGAAGTGACGCCACTCTTCAAGCGCCAGTTTAATCGCCAACAGTTCCCTATTTCCAATATCATAGTTCTTCTCTGCAGAAGATAATTTTTTGGAAAAGAAAGCGCAAGGGCGCCATTTGCCAGGAGACGGACCCTGAGACAATACAGCCCCCACTCCCACCTCTGACGCATCTACCTCAACAATAAAAGGCTGGGAGACATCAGGTTGAATTAGAACAGGTGCCGAGGTAAACCTCTCTTTTAGAGAGGAAAATGCATTTTTAGCGGCGTCAGACCATTTGGAAAAATCAGTCCCCTTCCTAGTCATGTCGGTAAGGGGTTTAATGATCACTGAATAATTTTTAATGAACTTTCTATAGAAATTTGCGAAACCCAAAAACCGTTGTAGGGCTTTAAGGTTCTCAGGAAGATCCCAATCTAAAATTGCCTGGACCTTCCCAGGATCCATACGGAAACCTGAAGCAGATAATAGATATCCCAGGAACTGTATTTCCTGAACGGCGAAGACACATTTTTCAATTTTCGCATATAATTTATTCGTCCGTAGGACCTGCAGTACTTGCCTGACATGCACCTCATGTGTTTTCAGATCAGCCGAATAAATTAAGATATCATCTAGGTATATGACTACAAACCTGCCGATGAGATGACTAAAAATATCATTAACAAAATGTTGGAAGACAGCGGGGGCATTGGTCAGACCGAAAGGCATAACTAGATTTTCATAATGCCCCTCAGGGGTGTTAAAAGCTGTCTTCCACTCATCCCCTTCCCTGATACGAATCAGATTGTAGGCCCCCCTAAGATCAAGTTTGGAGAACCACCTAGCACCCGCAATCTGATTAAAAAGGTCAGGAATGAGAGGAAGAGGGTATGGGTCTCGGATGGTTATCTGGTTTAGCTCACGGAAATCTAGGCAAGGACGCAGGCCCCGATCTTTCTTTTTAACAAAGAAAAACCCTGCAGCCACGGGTGAAGAAGAGGGTCTGATGTGTCCCTTAGCCAGACTCTCGGACATATAATCTTTCATGGCTTGTCTCTCGGGACCCGAAAGATTATACAACCTGGACTTGGGTAATTTTGCACCGGGAATCAGGTTAACCGGGCAATCATAAGGACGATGAGGTGGTAGCTTCTGACAACCCTTTTCAGAAAAAACGTCCTCAAAGTCCGAAATAAATGTAGGTAGGGAAGCTATGGAGGCGATTAAGCAATTGTTATTTAAGCAATTCTCTCTGCAATGCTCACTCCACTCCAATATCTCCCTGGCCTGCCAATCCACCACTGGATTGTGCGCTACCAACCAGGGAAGACCCAATACCACAGGAGAGGGAAGGCCCTCCAGAACGTAACATGAAAGACACTCATTATGGTGGTCCCCTACCCGAAGGTGTAAATTATGAACAATGTGGGTGAGGTTTCTCTGAGACAGAGGAGCCGAATCTATAGCGAATACGGGAATAGGTCTCTGCAGCGTGCAGAGAGACAAACCCATAGTGCGGGCAAAATGGGCATCTATCAAATTTACCCCTGCTCCACTGTCCAGAAAAAAAGAAATAGACTCCGTCTTAACACCAAAAACAATAACCGCTGGTAACACAAATTGAGATGTTCGTATGGAGGAAACGTATACCCCCCGGCTGACATCCTCCGCACAGCCTGGGGTTAGTAGTTTTCCGACGGTCTTTTGTTTTTGAGAAAGGAGGGACAGACATTAATGAAATGACCCTTCCCCCCACAGAAAAAACAAGCCCCCCCCCCCTGCGGCGAACCTCAGGAGGACGGACCTGACGAGAAGTTCCGCCTAGCTGCATAGGCTCATCTAAGTCAGTACAGACTAATTGTTGTTTGGGAGAGGTAACCAATTGCTCAGGAATTTTCGATCTCTCCCTAAGACGCCTATCTATTCTGATAGAGAGGGACATAACAGCATCAAGGGAAAGGGGGGTCTCATACAGCGCCAGTGCATCCTTAACCCTTTCAGATAACCCAGAGCAGAACTGACTCCTGAGAGCCGGGTCGTTCCACTGAGTATCCGTAGCCCACCTACGGAACTCTGAGCAATATTCCTCTGCTGACCAATCTCCCTGTAGGAGTCTCCGTAACTTCGACTCAGCCAGGGCGACTCGGTCAGGGTCATCATATATGAGACCCAAAGCCCCAAAAAATCTCTCCACTGACCGGAGAGCCTGGGAACCAGGGGGTAACGAGAACGCCCAGGATTGTGGGTCCCCCTGAAGCAGGGAAATGACAATCCCTACCCGCTGTTCTTCATTACCTGAGGAGTAAGGGCGCAACTTAAAGTATAATTTGCAGGCCTCACGGAACGTCGCAAATTTGTCCCTTCCCCCAGAAAATCTGTCAGGAAGAACAACCTTGGGTTCTGTAACAACCTGGTTACCCATAGCAACCGCTGGGGGTGCGGTCTGCTGCATTTGCTGCTGTTGTTGGAGGACAGACGACTTCAATCCTGCCACCTCCAAAGACAGGCCTTGAAGCTGTTTTGCCAAGGCAGCAATAGGATCCATATTGGATTCTAAGTAGAGAAAAAAAAAAAAAAAAATTATTTATTTTTTATTTTTTTTTCTCAAAAAGTAAGGGCCAGTTATAATATCACGGTCGGCGTGACTATCACATACGTGACACAGAGGGAGGGAACAAGGAAGGCCCTGCCCAAGTGAGAGGGAAGGTGGTGACCCCTGACTCACCTAGCGGCTGGCACCTGGCTGCCCTGACGTCCCTAGACGGGTTCCTCACCCGTACGCCGATCACGTGCCTAAAGCCCTGGCTTTCCCTAAGCTGAGCCCTAGATAGTGAACAGGGCGGTGGGAACACTAGTCCGCACCACTAGCTCTAAAGGAAAACACCAAGGGAAGGACAGACAATACAAACTCAACATATAATCCCAGGTGGGCGACAACAGGAGACAACAAGAAGCCCAACAGGGATCCAGAGGGTAGCACTCTGGAACGACATCCAGGATTCACAACTCCAGTGGGTCAGTATAGATGTCCAGGCAGGAAGCTCTATAACTGGCAACTAGAGAAGTGTGAGGGGAGAATATAAGGAGGTTGGGAGTGGCAGACAAGAAACAGCTGAGGAGGAGAAGCTACGGATCCCTGATTGAGACAAAAAGGATAGCAAGGCAAACACAGAAAACAATCACTAAGAAACAACGTGATCTTTAGATATAGAGCGCGCAGCCACCCGCTGCGACCTCCTGACCCCGGGTATAACGGAGTCAGACGTGGCTCTTGATACCCTCGTGACAACGTGCACTCAGTATAAAAGATGACACACCAACCAGGCTCTGGACGAGAGACAGGGGAAGGGTCACCTCCTAGTTTATCCCTGACCTCTTTCCCTGCACTGCTCAGCCCACAGACAGACCTTGAAGGTAGGTGTGCTGTGTCCTCCAGCCTGGACTGAGAAAACCCTGAACTCCCTGAGATGGTGAAGTGGGGAGATAGGAGCAGCCTGCTCGCACAGAACCTGGATGGGATAGATGACACAAACAACCAAACTAGAAATGACACTTATCTTCTGAGAGCGGGAACTGACAGCCAACCTTCCCTCCAAACTTCCCAGACCAAAATGATCATTATAATCCGCTCAGAGAACTTAGCTGGAGATCATTTAAACTAATGACTCCACCCAGTGCACCTGATGGGAGGCGGATCCAGCACGGCACCAAAACAAATACTAAACTCGTGCTGCAATCCTGGCCGACCTCCGCACATCGTCAGAGTATGGCATGACATTACCTCAGCTGGTGGACAAAGAAAGCAGCCCTTCACAGACGTATAGATCTCCAGGAAGAAACCATCATACCCTGCGAGCAGTCCTGTAAGTAAAGATCCTAAGACAAAGAGAAGATAATTACCTCACCAGCTAGTCAGGCCTAAACTAAGCAGACTAAAGACAGAGCAGAAGATAGATACCTGCCAGTTTCTCTAGGCGTATGTACAAGAAGCAGAATATATATAAATTCCTGCCACATATTGCCACTACCTGCTGGGACCCTAGACTATTGCTGTACACTGTATGGATCAAAGCTGCATAACACCAAGTAAAGACAAGTTGGACCCTATTATCTGTGTGGATTTCCATTATTCCTCAATTACTCCTATTAACAGCACTCATTTTGTTGCATGTGAGCCAGGATACAGGAGTCCAGCCGTACCAAGGTAGGAGACACCGTTGACACTACCATATCTGCTATACAGAGACATTATCCCCCTCTGGCATTCCTCACCTGGTAAATGAGCTATAACATCTTAAAGGGCCCTGCTACAGTACCTGCGCAAGCTGCAACAGGCGTCACAAACTTATACATATATAAACTGACCCACTGCATAGCATTCCCACTGACCCAGTGTCCTGCTCATTGCAAGCGCTGTTTGAATATTTTGAGCGCTCAGATCCAAGCCATCTGGGGATATGTTAAATGTCTATGTTACTGTAATAGTTGGGACATTGTATATTTAAATAGTGATGTCTGTCCTATTGTCCCCACGTGTGTATTGGCGATTTCCTTTTGTCCTGAGAGATAATTGAATTACTCCTCGGTTGTCTCCAGGACAGAAGACATTGTGTATTCTCCTGCCTGTGACAATTACATCAACCCATTGTGTAGGTTAATTGTATCACAGGCAGAGGGGAGGATTTTGTGTGGGAGTGTTTTACTGTATTGTATGTGTTTATTGGTTGTTTTACAAAACCCTGTGGGTGCTACTAGTGTGTAACAATGTTATATAAGATCAATAAACACACAGCTCTGGGTGACCACTGCTTGACCCTCAACACGGAGCCTCTTCTCGTTCTTGGGGGGATTCACTGTATGCTGTTAGAGACTGATTGCTAGGAGTGTAAGCCACTTGGGTGCGTTTCCTATTCGTCTGCTAGCAGTTATTCGTGAGGTTCCGTTCGGAGTTTGGAGCATTCCCTTGTATGCTGTTACACTGTAGTATTTTAGTTGTAATATTGCAGCAAGTGCCAATATAAGGATAGTTTCACACTAGCGGCAGCCTTCTACATCAGGCTGTTCCGGCGGGTGAACAGCCTGCCGGATCCGTGCTGCCGCTAGTGCACGCGTGCCGCCGAAGGTCTGCTCCAGCCCCATTGACTATAATGGGGGCCGGCCCGAGTTCCGGCGGCAGCATGGCAAACATGCCAAGAGAGAATAAAACTATGACAGAAGGCTGCCGCTAGTGTGAAACCAGCCTAAGAGATTCTTTTATTTTATACAATACTGTGCCATTACTATGATATACAATAGGCTGCCAAGTCTAAAAGAACAAAATTAGGTAACAATCCCACTTATCCCTTGCTTCCAGGAAAACTGTAAAGTCTACAAACAAGTGTATAAAATGATTTTAGGCATTCACTGAATTATGTTTTTATATTCATTATTTATGGCTTGTGTGCAGGTGCTAAATAATTGCTGGAAAAAGTCAAATGAAAATCAATAAGTCCATTGTAAACAACTTCTTTCTCTTCCACATGAACTTGACTTTTACTTAAATGTCAGTAAAGAAACAAGAATTATTTTCTCAGTAGCATTCTCAAAGCTGGTATTTATTAAAGAGCATCCTGGAAGCTTGGCGCTGTTACCGGAATAAAAAGAGGCTCTGTTTTGCATTAAATTGCTATTAATTCACTTACTTTTCTGTTTAAACACATTTTGATTGAGATTGGTTTCTATCCATATCTATCTATCTATCTATCTATCTATCTATCTATCTATCTATCTATCTATCTGTCTATCTAATATCTATCTCCTATCTATCTAATATCTCTCTCCTATTTATGTTTCTATCTATTTACCTATCTATCTATCGATCTATCTCCATCATATCAATATAGCTCATATCTATCTATATCATGTATATCTATGTCATATCTATATTCTACTTACCTATCTTATATTTATTTTACAAACGTTTAGTAGTAAAGGGCCCATACACATTAGTATTTTGTCAGCCAAACTTACCACGTTCGGCAGGACTGGCTGACAATGTAATGAGTATGGGAGCACTTGACTCTCCCCAACACATAATGTCAGGGGAGTGAAGAATTAAGCAAAATTAATTTTCTCACCCAATCGCTTTGTTCTCCCAGGAGATAAGCCACTACCCGGAGGTGTCTGGCTGTGACTTTATGCTCTCTCCTCATTGAAAACATGGCATGTACAGTATGTGCTTGGGTGAGTTGGGAGAGATATCTGTACAGCTATTGTACTGCAGGTGTATGGGCACCTTAAAGAAGTTTTCCATTTTGCATCAACATAATTTAAAATAATCATTTATCAAGATCACTTTCATTTTGTAAGGTATTTCCTTTACCTTTATTGCTTCTATCTTCCATTCTGGGATGTGGTCACATGACCATGTCCATGCCGCTCTTTCTTATTTCCTGTGATGTCATGTCCATTGGCGTGTCAAAGCAGCAACGGGGGCAGTGATAGGGTAGTATCTATGTCATTCACTGGGTGGGAGGAGCTAAAGACTCGCTGGGTGTTAGGAACACTCCTGGAGGTGTGGCACAGAATCGACAAGTGCATCATGGATTTGGTTGGCTACAACTGGAAGTGCTACATTCAGGATGGAAACAAACCAGTGTGATTGGTTTACATGGTGAAAATGGGTCAAGAGAGTCCAAATTGGAAGAACAGCATGGGAAACATGTACATGAGGTAAGCGAATGCATGAGCATATCCGTTAAAAACCATAGTAAACCAAGAAAAAATCCTAAATCAAAGCTCCACTGTCTTGAGATTGTGAGCTTTTTTAAAGCTTATAAAGGCCATGCAGCCCCCCAGGATGGAGACTGGAGAGAGCTGAATTCTGTCTCTAATATCCTTCTGAATGGGATCTACAAGTGGTGCTTGTAGAGGAAAGTCCTGTTAGTGGTTCTCCTTCTGTCCAGTGCAGGCCAGAATTGGGGCTGCAAGCCTGGATGCAGGCCTGGCATGACCGGGGCTTGGAGGGAGCTGATTCCTGGGATATGAAGGGTTAAGGAAGGGGAATGGTGACGGGAGGGGTTAGGAGTGCGGTTTAGGGCTTAAGAGGGTTAGTAAGGGTGGGAAAAGGGGCCATTTTGTAGGGACTGCAGTGTGGCAGCAGCCCAGGTCTGAACTGCTGCAGTACCTCTTTTTCGGTCGATCCTGTCCCACGATGTCTGAGGTGGAAGCGCTCCTGGCACAGCTCCGTGCGGAAGCGGAGAGCAGGGGAGCGGGATGGCTGCAGGCTACTGTCCAGGGCCTGTTCCCGGGGTCCGGGGAGACTGCTGCTTCGGTTCTTCCCTCCAGCCGGCCGTGGAGGACTAGGCCTCCGGCGCGCCTTAGTCCAGATATGACCCCGAGAATCCGGTTAAGGAGCCCCCTCTGTGGACCCTCCAGCACGCACCGCGGTGAGTAACAGGGCTTCCAGGCGGTCGCGTGCTAGGAGGAATCCTGTAGTGCGGAGGGGCCCTGGGATGGGGATGCGGGACCCCCCTCCCCTGATGCAGGCAACATGGGATCCGGAGCTGGTGCGGCGGGGGGGCCAGGCCCTGGTTCCCTTGCCCGGCGTGGGAGTGCTGTGCAGCTGGCATCGGCAAGATGGCGGGGTCATGTGGGCGGCCCTGTGCTGGTTTCCTTACCTGAGCAGTGCGGCTCTGGCTCTGTGTCGGTTCTTGATGAAGGAAGATGGGCGACATCTAGTGGCGGGGCTGTGGAACTGCAGGCCTCTGGAGATTCAAGAGAGACATGGGCGCCATCTGGTGGTGGGACTTCGGTACTGCGGGCCTTAGTGTCTGCAAGTGCTTCAAAAGCTTCGTCAAGTGGCGCGGCTGCGGATTTGCAGGCTGCTGAATCAGTGGACGCGGGAAGAAGTGAGGGAGACGACGAGCATCGGTGGACGACCAGAAGGATGAACGTCGCCAGTCAAGTTTCGGTGCCTCACGTTCCGGCTGCTGGATTCACAGCGTCCATGCAGCTAGGTGAGATGTGCGGGGATTCCTCCTTAGTGATTGCTAATAGCGGGGGGCCCCGGGGGTTGTGGGGGGCTCGAGGGTGTGCGTTGCAGGGGGGCTAGGGGAATTGTTGTTGGGTTGCAGGACTTGGTGGTGGGATTGGCGGGTGTGGGGCCGGTAAAGGGGGCGCCGTTGGCAGCATGGGGGGTGCAACGCTCGGGGTTGACGGGGACGAGTGCGACTGGGGGTTTTGGTGGGGCAGGCGTTGGAGAGGTCGGTGCGGAGGCTTGGAGGCATGCTTGGGGCAACACCGCAAGGAGGGGCGGATAAGGACGGGACAAGGGAGGCGGACGGTGCCAAGGAGAAGGATGGGGAGGAGCCGCATTTGGACGACGCGGAAAAGGGGGAGGTTTACGTGTGTTTTGAGGGCCCCCTGGGGGCGCAATTGAAGCACAAGGTTAGGGAAAAAATTTGGAAAGGGGAGTACGTGGATACAATTTCGCTACTTCCCCTGGAACGTTTTAATTCAGACAAGGATAGGCGGGATGATAAGGAGGAGGAGGATAAGCGCGTTCACGTTTGATTCTGCGGACCTTCTCGAACTGGTTGCAGGCCTTTGTGATTCTGGCCAGTGTTATCGGGGAGAAGGCGAAAAATTGTTCCCCCCTTTTCTGTTATCTGGATGCCATAGGCAAGGCGTACTGCGTCTATGGGAGGCTGGAGTGGTTGAGGTACGATGAACAGTTTCGGCAGCGAAAAGCGGTCCGGCCTAGAATGCGCTGGGACCATAAGGACATTGGCCTGTGGATGAGGGTTATGACGCTGGTCAGGGCCACACAGCCCTTTCAAGGGGGCGCAGGGGGTTCTGGGCAGTCGGAGCGCTCGGCGGCCTCGGTTAAGGGACTCTGTTCTTTGTTTAATGAGGGGGATGCAAATACAGGGACATGTGCAAGTTTAAGCACGAATGTTCCTCCTGCGGTGGAAACCACAGAGCACATCGGTGCTTCAGGGGACGTAAGGGAAAAAATTGGGGCAATGCGGTGGGAAAAGGGGCGGACACCAATTCGGGTAGCCGAGATGGCGCATTTTCTAAATAATTACGCGGATGCGGCAGAATTTTTGTTAACCGGTTTTAAGGAGGGTTTTTCGTATACCATTTGTTGAGGGGGTCGTTGGGTCAGGGAGGAAGAATTTGCGTTCGGCGGCGGAACTGCCAGACGTGGTGACCGAAAAACTGCGGAAAGAGGTGGAGTTAGGTCGCATGGCAGGGCCATTTCGGGACTTGCTGATGCAGGACTTGCGGGTGTCGCCATTAGGGTCATGCCAAAACGGGAGCCTAATAAATTTCACTTTATACATCACCTCTTGCTCCCAAAAGGGGGCTCAGTTAATGACGGGATTGCGCCTGAGTTGTGTTCGGTTGTATATACGTCGTTTGATGAGGCGGTTCGTTGGGTGAGGTATGTGGTATGTGGGCGAGGGGCTTTATTGGCCAAGGTAGACATTGAGGCAGCGTTTCATCTTCTGCCGGTGCACCCGGAATGTCGGCATTTGTTGGGGTGTTTCTGGGATGGGGGGTACTTTGTTGACCAGTGTTTGCCAATGGGTTGTTCGGTTTTGTGAGCCTATTTTGAAAAGTTCAGTACTTTTCTGCAGTGGGTGGTACACGAACGGTCAGGTTGGGGTTCTATCATTCATTATCTGGATGATTTTTTGTTTATCGGGCCGCCAAGTTCTAATTTCTGTAATTCTGCATTCCTTTGAAGCCATGTCCCGCCTTTTCGGGGTTCCTTTGGCGTCTGAGAAGACGGAGGGCCAGACAACGCAGTTGAGTTTTTTGGGGATAATCATTGACACGGTGGCTATGGAGTGTAGGTTGCCTGAGAATAAAATTGGGGACTTACGGTGGGAGGTGTCTGCGGCTTGCGGCAGGCGAAAAATGCGGCTCTGCGAGTTGCAGTCCCTATTGGGTAAGCTCAATTTTGCATGCTGCATAATGCCCATGGGGCGGATTTTTGGTAGAAAATTGGCGAGGGCATTGGCGGGGGCACGGTCTCCTCATCATTTCGTTCAAATTACCTGTGAGTTGCAGGACGACTTGACGGTGTGGGTGTCCTTTTTGGAGACTTACAATGGGCGGTCTTTGTGGATGGCAGAAGGGGTGTCGGCGGCGGATTTGGATTTGTTTACGGATGCGGCGGGGGGGGTCACGGCTTTGGGGCATATTTGGGTGGTCGTTGGTGTGTGGGGGAGTGGCCGGAGAGCTGGAAGTAGGAGGGTTTGGTGAAGAACTTGGTGTTGCTGGAGTTGTTTCCAATCATGGTGGGTGGATTCTTTCGCGATCGGAAGGTCTGTTTTCATTGCGACAATATGGAGGTGGTCGAGGCCATTAATTGCAATTCCGCTTTGTTGCCGCAAGTTGTGAGATTGCTTCAGCATTTGACGTTGGGTTGCCTGCCGTTGAACGCGTGGGTGGTAGCGTCTCATGTCCCGGGGGTTAGTAACTCAATTGCGGATGCTTTGTCTCGTTTCCAGTGGGAGCGTTTTCGGGAGTTGGGGCCGGAGGCGGAGACGGAAAGAATGAGCTTTCCCCCGGAGCTGTGGAGTCTGCCTTTCGGTCGGTTGAAGATCTGGTGAGGGGTTCCTTGTCGGCAGGGACATGGCCGGCGTACGACAGGGCATGGGGTCTTTGGGAAGTTTGGAGGCAGCGTTTTTTGGGGTTGTAGTTTGGAGGATGGAGTGTTGATGTTGCTTTGGGTGGGGCACTGCAGGGAAGAGGGGTGGTCATGTTCCAGGTTGAATAAGTTTATGGCAGGTGTAGCTTTTGGTTGTCAGTGCCGGGGGGTGGTGGATGTGACTAAGTCCTTTTGGGTGGTGCAGGCTTTAAGGGGTTGGCGAAAGCGTTCAGCTGGGGTGGATACTCGCCGTCCGGTTTTGTTCGCTTTGTTGTTGGATATGTTGGGGCAGTTGGAGGGGACTTGCGTGTCGGCAGGAGAAGTCCGGTTGTTCAAGTTTGCTTTTTCGCTCGCCTTTTTTGGAGCCTTGCATATTGGGGAGTTGGTTAGTCTGAGTAAGGGTCGGGCTGGGGGCCTTCACGGACAGGATGTGGAATTATTTGAGGATAGATTGGAATTATGCATCAGACGGTCCAAAACGGACCAACAGGGTCAGGGTTGCCGGGTGGTGTTGTACAAGGTGGAGGGGTCGGACGCGTGCCCGGTTCGTTACCTTAGGGAGTTTTGAGGAAGGGATGAGGTCAGAGGGGCTGGCCCGTTGTTAGTCCACGATGATGGGTCTTTTCTCTATCAGTTCCAGTTTGTTGCGGTTATGAGATCATGTTTGTTGGGATTGGGTAAGGACCCCTCGTTATATGGGGGTCATTCATTTCGGATAGGTGCAGCCACGGAAGCGGCTCGGAGGGGGTTGGGTGAGGATGTCATTCGGTGCATTGGCCGTTGGGAGTCCCTTCGGTTTTGGTCATACGTCAGGCCCGCGTGGGCATGATGGTGGTGAACTTGGTGGGAGTGGGGGGGTGCAGGTGGAGAACAGTGGATGATATGTTTTTTTTTTTGCTTTTCTTTTTGTAGGGGTTCCACCGTGCTTGATTTGGATTATGGGGCACTCCTACGTATTCTGGGGAGCGTTGAGAGCGGCGGTCAGGCCGGACGGAAGGCAGTTATCATTCTCGAGAGAGGTGGCCATAATCCGATGGCTGGGGATGCGGGGCATGCTGTGGAGTCGGGTCCTCCCTGAGTTTCACAGGTTTGCGCGTTTGGATAGCCCCCCGGTGTTTTGGTTTTGCATGTCGGGGGGAATGATTTGGGGGTGCGTCCCTTCAGGCAGTTGGTAAGGGACATTAAGATTGACCTGCTACGGTTGTGGGCGCTGTATCCGCAGCTGGTGACTGTTTGGTCGGACATGGTGCCGCGTCAGCACTGGAGGGAGACGAGGTCTGTGGAGCGATTGAATAAGGCGAGGATAAAAGTGAACAGGGCTGTTGGTAGGTTTGTTGCACAGAACGGGGGCGTTGTGGTTCGACATAGGGACTTGGAGTCGGGTGAGGGGGCATTTTGGAGGAGTGATGGGGTACACCTGAACAGGGTAGGAATAGATCTTTGGTGTTCTGGTTTACAGGACGGTATTGAATTGGCGCTGCGGGTGTGGCGGGAAGCAAGGAGGTGAGGTGTTCACCTTCTTGGGTCGTGGGCGGTGGGGGGTACTTGGAGTTGGTGGTTATGGTAGTTCTGGCGTGGTGGGGAGGGAGCCAAAAAGAGGCTCTGGACTCCCCAGGTACTGGTTTAAGGTGGGATATGGCGGGTAGCGGCCCACGTTGGTTGCCCTTGGTTACCGGTTCCTGCCTCTGAGCTGGCGTTCATCGGCTAGAGGTAATTTAATGGACGGTGGGGCCGTTTTCCGTCATTTATGGGGCTCCAAAGACCCTCCCCGTGTTGTGATTTTTCCTAGATTATTGTTATGGTTCTTGGGCGTGGCCTTCAGGTGGGAAGGCCTTGGTTTTCTGTATTATTAATGTTATTTATTTGTATTTATATTATTAATAAAAGGCTGCTGTGGCCTTAAAATCCACTTGCTGTGTCTGTCATTATTGGGGTAGGAGCGAGAATTGTGGGGGAAGGGGGAAAGCGACTTGACAATACACCGGTCAAGTGCAGGCCGGAATTGGGGCTGCAAGCCTGGATGCAGGCCTGGCATGACCGGGGCTTGGAGGGAGCTAATTCCTGGAATATGAAGGGTTAAGGAAGGGGAATGGCGATGGGAGGGATTAGGGGTGCGGTTATATGGCTTAAGAGGGTTAGTAAGGGCGGGAAAAGGGGCCATTTTGTAGGGACAGCAGTGTGGCAGCAGCCCCCACCCACCCTCCCCTTTTGGGAGCTGTTGTTGGTTTGGGTTAGGTAAAGGTCTTGGGGTGGTTGGGAGTGGATTTTTTGTTGGCCCGGCAGTAATTGTTTAGTGGGCTTTGTCATAGCGGCCTGGGGCGGTGGGGGGTCCTTGGAGTTGTTGGTTATGGTGGTTCTGGCGTGGTGGGGAGGGAGCCAAAAGGAGGCTCTGGACTCCCCAGGTACTGGTTTAAGGTGGGATATGGCGGGTAGCGGCCCACGTTGGTTGCCCTTGGTTACCAGTTCCTGCTTCAGAGCTGGCATTCATCAGCTAGAGGTAATTTAATAGAGGATGGGGCCGTTATCCGTCATTTATGGGGCTCCAAGGACCCTCTCCGTGTTGTGATTTTTCCTAGGTTACTGTTACGGTTCTTGGGCGTGGCCTTCAGGTGGGAAGGCCTGGGTTTTCTGTATTATTTATGTTATTTATTTGTATTTATATTATTAATAAAAGGCTGCTGTGGCCTTAAAATCCACTTGCTGTGTCTGTTATTATTGGGGTAGGAGCGAGAATTGTGGGGGAGGGGGAAAGCGACTTGACAATACACTGGTCATGCCGCAAACACAGTACAGAAGCACTATGCACATGTTTTATTCTGAAAACTGCAGCAACCCATAAACTCAAGAGCTTTTTATCGATGTGTTTCAACAATTAAGTCTAAGAATCAGGATTGTGAAACTCGAGTCGGGCGGGACCAGCCATATGTTGATGATGTCAGTGTGAGCGGTATTTTCATGCTTTTAATGCTTGTCATTTTGTGAGTACAAAAAAAATCCCTTGAGTGTAACAGTGATTCATTATTGGAGGCACATGCCTCTTGCTTTCTTGGCAGGGTTTCAGGAGATGTGAGCAAAGGGTATTTAGCTGTTGCAGCATGATCTGACTGACAGCAATGGGGAAAGAATACAAGCTTACTACCAACTAGCAAGCATTGGATAAACTGGGATCCTTCATGAACATTTCTCTTTTGGAGGAGACCAGTGCAAAGCCCCATTCACACTTACAGTGGAATCCAGACATTCTCTGAAGTTTACACAGAGGGGCTGTATGTGCAGTACACAGCCCTGCAGGGTATTGCGATGTGAGGTCACGGTTACTTGGGAAAACGAGGGTTACTATGGGTTACTCACAGTTTGTAGGAAGACCCTGGGCAGGCGTACAGCAGTGATGGAGAGGCTGGCACAGAAGTCCTCTTGGGCACTCTCTGTATATAGGGACCAGGCCTGATGGTAGATGAGGTGCCCTGGGCGTTGCAGGGGTTTAATGTGCCGGGGGCAAGGTCCCTTTAAGGTTCGTGATGCCAGTGCCTGTAACGGTGGTACACCGGTTGATGATAGTGGTAATAAGTGAGGAACACGTTGTTGTGGTGAACCAAAACTTCCTTTACTGGAAACAGTTAACTTTATACAGTCTTTTGTAAAGTTCCAGGTAATGCAGCAGTAAAGCAGGCTTTCACATCAATGGCAGGTACAATGTTCTTTGCAAGATACTCAGAGGGTAAAAAGAACACTTACAGACCAGGCTGCACTCTTCCACAGAAATCCTGTGCACTATTCCTCAGAACTCCTGGCTGTCTTTATCCCAAGGCCCGTATGCCCTAATGCTGGCTTTATCCTTGGTAGAAAACTTCCTCAGGTATATATCCTTGCTTTAGGTATAATACTTCTGCCCTTCAGCTTACTTGTCTAGCTGGAATACTGGCTCTGCTCTGCTTATGGGAACTTGGTTTCTCAGGAGGCAACTCTTCCCCTGGTGACAATCTTCTGAGCTAACTCTGGCTCAATATCCTCAGGCAGACCGGTCCACTCTCCCTGGCCTCCTGGTGTCAACTAGAAGCCTGGGCTGTCTAGCTGCATGTCAGGATGTGGCCCTCAGCTTCTCTCTGGCTAAGGTGCACACTCCCTTCTGTCTCTACACAGACTCCTGACTACACAGACTGACTCCTCCCTGTCTGGGCCTGACTATTTATATTAGGGATTCCCTAGCTCCCTCTAGTGCCTAGGATGCTGAACTACACCCTAATAGGCCTGCTACCCAGATAACACAGGGAAATACACATAAATACATATTAAAATGCATTAAAAGGTACTGTGAAATACACTGCCACTGTCCCACAGGAGGTGGAGAACAACGTGGCCCAATTGACCCTTGTGTAGTGCCCACATTTACCTAGTGGGACACTACATACCCCCTTGCTGTGACGCTGCCCATCCTCGGCGCAACATAAGGGGCCCTGCCCAGCGGGAAACTGCACCTGAAAGATAAAAATACTGCAAAGCAGGAACACACATCTACATTTGCAAGTACACATATATATATATCAGGCAGCTCCGCTGGCTAAGGAACAAGTCCGGTGAAAAGGGGCGTTGTTCTCTTCTCTCAGGATAGTATAAGGGAACAGGGGGCGCTGACCTGGTGCAGCGTATCAAGGATACCAGGATAGTCCATAATAAAATATAATAGTCCCATAAAACAGCATCTCAGAGACCCACATAAATTAGAGTCATCTCTGGGCACATTTTCTTGAATTGAGATTGCACATAAACGTCACAGCACATTAAAGTAACAGCACCAAAAAGTCCACATTATTCAAAAATGGCGTATAAAATAAGTGCTGTAATGTCCATTAATCAACCTGAAAATGGGGGTTAAAAAGGGTAAAGTGCAAATAAAATAACAGGCACAACTTGGCTTTAGTTCTTTGAAGCAGGCAGGGGGTCCTGTAAACAGTATGGCCTTGGAGCATTTGGTATTTTGGCCTACCACCACCACTGAGCCGTGGGAAACTGGCAGCAGCTCATAGGGCCAAAACGAAGGACTCCTGTCCTGAAAGAGTTAAATCCTAAGCAATAAGGGTCCCTCAGCAAAAATCAAATATGGCCTGGCAGGCCTACTCACAGGTATGTATCACGTCCACTAGAGTCATCACTGGTGGGACATCCTGGTTCTGCTTGCAGATTGGGCCTGACACGAGGATCCACATATGGCTGGACCCACAAAATTGCATTAGGCGGCAACTGGAGCATAAATGGACCCCTTACTGGTATGGGCCCCATAGGCCTAGGGGTAAATATTGCAGGTGGCTCCATGGGCCTAGGCATCATTACAGTTGGAGGCTCCGCTGGTCTGGGTGTAGCCACAGCAGGAGGCTCTGCGGGTTCAAGTGTCACTGACTGTACGCGACGATTCCTGGCATAGGTAAGCTTCACTGGTGCCGCGACAGCAGCGGCAGTTACAATGGCGGGCTTACGGGCAGGTACCGGCACTCTTACCTCTGGCTCCGAGGCACCCGAATCTTTATCTGCATCTTTTCTTTCACTTGGTGGAGACGGCACTCTGGAGATGGCAAGTTGGCGCAGGCCACGAAGTTGCTGTTCGAGTCGAACAATCTGATCCTCCAGGCTTTCAGAGGCTGCGTCGCTGTTAGGATCCTCCGCTGTCGCTGCCGGTGCAGGTAAGGGATCCGGTCTGTCTGGCACGGTCGCCGCAGGTTCCAGCGCCGCGTCTGCCCTTTTTCCCTTGCGGATATTGTCCAGCACAGCGCGGAACCGCTCCAGGTTCTTTTTCCCGGCGGGGCAGTTCAGGTGAGGGATACGGGCTCACCCATTTTTCTACAACAGTAGGTTGCCAGAACATGTTCGGGCCAATGAAAGAGCCCCGCTCTTGGAACTTGTTATGGGCCGGTTCTGTTGGGCGCTTCGGTTCGCGTCCCGGACTGGTGGGCTCATCGGGCTCTTCCCAGTCTTCTGGTCCCGGCTTGGGACGGGTCACAGCAGTTGCGTAGGGGCCTCGCAGGCCCTCGGCAGGGGTGAACTGTACCTCCTCTCCCTCGCGGAGGTTATGCAGATAATCAGGGAGGTAGCTGCGCTTCACTGACCTCCGGTTCACAAACAAGTCTCTGCCGGTAGTGTAGTCTTTAATGAAACCGAAGCCTCGGTCCTTTTCGAAGGTCACCACTACCCCCATTCTCCTTTCCAGGGGGGGTTGCGTAGTGGCGTGTCGGTCATAGACAGTCTTTGCCAATTCTTCAAAATATATGTTTGTGCGCGTGGACCTTTTAATAACGGCCTCCCGCACCTCCGCCATCAGGGCAGACCACTGCATACTGGGCCTGGCAAAATCCCTCCACGAGCCAAAGTAGGGCTCAGGCTGCGTTCCTGGCGACAGGCAGGTGGGTCTCTCCGGTCCCGGAGAGTAGGCCGGTGGAGCGTCCTCTTGCTCCATTTTGGCAGAGTCCATCTTTAGTACAACAGGTGCGGCTCGATCCTTCTCTGGAGAGCAACAGGGCGGCACCTATAATTGTAGACAAAACCTCCCATTGCTCCGGGAGGCCGCCCCCCAGGTACTCCAACATGGGGAGGCGGAGTCCATTTTAGCAGACATGCAAATTTGTAGACAGGCTGGTGGCGCGGACATACAGTCTTTCCCGCTCTCCTAGCAGAAGGCGCCAATTTTTCCCGCCAATAAGATACAATGATGGCGCAGCAATTAATTTCAGTCAGCTTAGGCGGCCATCTTTAAACAAAACGCTGTCTATTCACTGACAGCAAGCTGTGGCTTTAAAACAGCAAAACAGTCCACAAAATACAGTTTCACACCGCAAATTTTACAGTTCTTTGGCCCAGCAATTTTTCAAATAAACAGGTAGGGCTTAGTCACTTCATGGGCAAATAACGGCACACAGTTTATATTCCACAATGGCGCAGGAATGATCGGATCCTGTTCGTGACGAAAAAATATGTAGTACGCAGCCCTGCAGGGTATTGCGATGTGAGGTCACGGTTACTTGGGAAAACGAGGGTTACTATGGGTTACTCACAGTTTGTAGGAAGACCCTGGGCAGGCGTACAGCAGTGATGGAGAGGCTGGCACAGAAGTCCTCTGGGGCACTCTCTGTATATAGGGACCAGGCCTGATGGTAGATGAGGTCCCCTGGGTGTTGCAAGTGTTTAATGTGCCGGGGGCAAGGTCCCTTTAAGGTTCGTGACGCCAGTGCCTGTAACGGTGGCACACCGGTTGATGATAGTGGTAATAAGTGAGGAACACGTTGTTGTGGTGAACCAAAACTTCCTTTACTGGAGACAGTTAACTTTATACAGTCTTTTGTAAAGTTCCAGGTAATGCAGCAGTATAAAGCAGGCTTTCACATCAATGGCAGGTACAATGTTCTTTGCAAGATACTCAGAAACAACAACACTTACAGACCAGGCTGCACTCTTCCACAGAAATCCTGTGCACTATTCCTCAGAACTCCTGGCTGTCTTTATCCCAAGGCCTGTATGCCCTAATGCTGGCTTTATCCTTGGTAGAAAACTTCCTCAGGTATATATCCTTGCTTTAGCTTTAATACTTCTGCCCTTCAGCTTACTTGTCTAGCTGGAATACTGGCTCAGCTCTGCTTATGGGAACTTGGTTTCTCAGGAGGCAACTCTTCCCCTGGTAACAATCTTCTGAGCTAAATCTGGCTCAATGTCCTCAGGCAGACCGGTCTACTCTCCCTGGCCTCCTGGTGTGTACTAGAAGCCTGGGCTGTCTAGCTGCATGTCAGGATGTGACCCTCAGCTTCTCTCTGGCTAAGGTGCACACTCACTTCTGTCTCTACACAGACTCCTGACTACACAGACTGACTCCTCCCTGTCTGGGCCTGACTATTTATATTACGGTTCCCTAGCTCCCTCTAGTGCCTAGGATGCTGAACTACACCCTAATAGGCATGCTACGCAGATAACACAGGGAAATACACATAAATACATATTAAAATGCTTTAAAAGGTACTGTGAAATACACTGCCACTGTCCCACAGGAGGTGGAGAATAACGTGGCCCAATTGACCCTTGTGTAGTGCCCACATTTACCTAGTGGGACACTACATACACTCACCTAAAGAATTATTAGGAACACCATACTAATATGGTGTTGGACCCCCTTTTGCCTTCAGAACTGCCTTAATTCTACGTGGCATTGATTCAACAAGGTGCTGATAGCATTCTTTAGAAATGTTGGCCCATATTTATAGGATAGCATCTTCCAGTTGATGGAGATTTGAGGGATGCACATCCAGGGCACGAAGCTCCCGTTCCACCACATCCCAAAGATTCTCTATTGGGTTGAGATCTGGTGACTGTGGGGGCTATTTTAGTACAGTGAACTCATTGTCATGTTCAAGAAACCAATTTAAAATGATTCGAGCTTTGTGACATGGTGCATTATCCTGCTGGAAGTAGCCATCAGAGGATGGATACATGTTCTCATTCTGTTTACGCCAACCAGACCAGGCAGCATTTTTCCAGTCTTCAACAGTCCAATTTTGGTGAGCTCGTGCAAATTGTAGCCTCTTTTTCCTATTTGTAGTGGAGATGAGTGGTACCCGGTGGGGTCTTCTGCTGTTGTAGCCCATCCGCCTCAAGGTTGTGCGTGTTGTGGCTTCACAAATGCTTTGCTGTATACCTCGGTTGTAACGAGTGGATATTTCAGTCAACGTTGCTCTTCTATCAGCTTGAATCAGTCAACCCATTCTCCTCTGACCTCTAGCATCCACAAGGCATTTTTGCCCACAGGACTGCCGCATACTGGATGTTTTTCCCTTTTCACACCAAACCCCTAGAAATGGTTGTGCGTGAAAATCCCAGTAACTGAGCAGATTGTGAAATACTCAGACCGGCCCGTCTGGCACCAACAACCATGTCACGCTCAAAATTGCTTAAATCACCTTTCTTTCCCATTCTGACATTCAGTTTGGAGTTCAGGAGATTGTCTTCAACAGGACCACACCCCTAAATGCATTGAAGCAACTGCCATGTGATTGGTTGACTAGATAATTGCATTAATGAGAAATAGAACAGGTGTTCCTAATAATTCTTTAGGTGAGTGTATGTGTGCAAGCAAACATCTGCAATATCTGTCCCAGATTTTACCCAGACTTTTTCTCCCCAGAGCCCTAGTACCAGAGCGTATGTGTGAAAATGTAGTGTCCCACTAGGTAAAGGTGGGCACTACACAAGGGTTAATGTGTTTATTGCATTTACTGCCATGTGTTGTATTTCCCTGTGTTATCTGGGTGTCAGGCCTGTCAGGATGCAGTTTAGCCTCCCAGGCGTTAGAGGGAGCTAGAGAGCCCTAGTTATATATAGGTAGGCCCAGACAAGGGAGAGTTAGTGTATTCCAGGGGACTAGAGGAGTCACTTAGTCAACCTGAAGCTCCTGAGGCTAGGAATAGCTCAGTGGAGATACCCCAGTAGTAGGACAGAACCTCCTGGGAGCAACCTGCAGCATCCCTCACAGTAAGGACAATACAGCAAGTTCAGATAAGTAACCTGATAGGCAGAAGTACTATAAAGTAAAGAGCAAGGGTCAATACTGGAGGAAGGATTTATATACCAAGGATTAAAGCCAGTAATTAGGCATCCGGGCCTTGGGATCCAGCCAGCTAGAATAGCTGAAGGGGATAGGGCAGCATTGCACTACAAAGCATTAACTGTTTGCCCTCCAAGTATCTTGCATGATTAATACCTGCCATTATTGAAAGAAAACCTGGTTGTGGAGTATTGTTCAAGGGACTGCATCATCATTATCAACTGTAACTGTCTGTACAAAGTTGGACTGTTTTTCCACCAAGTAAAGCAACGTTTAGTTCACCAACTGTGTACTCATTTACTACTCCTACAAATCGGTGTGCCACCGTTACAGGCACTGGCATCACGAATCTTAAAGGGACCTTACCTAAGGCACTCAAAACACCTACAACATCCAGGGCACCTCACATGCCATCAGGCCTGGTCCCTATCTACAGAGTGTGCCCCAGAGGAACTAGTGTCTGCCTCTCCATTCACTGCCGCATGCCTGCCCAGGGTCCTCCTCAGAAAAGTGAGTAACCCTCGATTGCCCATACCATGACCTCACTGTCGCTATACCCTGCAGGTCTGACGTGCTGCATAAATTGGCGTCACGAACAGGATTACGATCATTCCTGCGCCATTGCGGATATAAAAACTGTGTGCTATTATATGCCTTAAAGTGACCAAGCCCTAATTGCTTTACTGAAAATTGCTGGGCCAAAGAACTGTAATAATTCGCGGTGTGAAACTGTGCTTTTTGTCTGGACTGTTTGCCGTTTGCGAAAGCCACCGCTTGCTGTCAGTGAATCGACAGCGATTTTGCCCACTTCACCTGAGTTGGCGTAAAAAAGAGGACTTTGGCGCGAAAAAGAACAAGGAGGAAGAACGCCGCCCTGTCTGGAAGAAAAGGTGCCGCCTACCTGAGTCCCGGAGCTACGAGAGACCGCGCCCACCTGCTGACGCTGTACGCAGAACGCTCGGCGTCCGTAGCCACGCATCTCGCGAGATCTGGAGCGAGCATCACCGGAGTAAGTACAGACTTTAAACTTTTGCCGGCTCTTCCGATTACCTTACCGGAACATTCCCGACCCCTGCCAGGGCACCGGAGAGGATCCCTTTAGTGACCAAAGACTTTACTTAGAAAAAGTTATTACCATTGCCGCTCCGGTCCGCTCCGCTACATTTAAAGGGCCATACCCACATATTAACGCCATGTCCGCACCTGAGGAAATCGGGCAGGCGGCCCCAGTCGTGCCTTCTGAAGTACCCACAGCCGACTCTAGGGCCCCTGCCGCCGCGGCACCGCCAAGCCTGATGCCTTTAACCATGCCGTATTATTTTGGGGCCCCCTGGTTCCCACGTTATTCAGGGGAAGCCCACAAGTTAAAGGACCTTAGGGAGCAGATACTGGCCTTGTTCTGGCTTTATCCCATAACTGCCGAACAACAAATGGAGATCCTCCTAGCTCAGTTAGAAGGGGCCGCCCGCAGGGAAGTCATGTCATGGCCCCGCTCTGAGAAGAGTAGCCTGGAACAGATTTTTGATCGCTTGAGCACCACATTTGAGGCTAGAACGGTGTCAGAAGTTAAAATGCGTTTCTTCAGCAGAAAGCAACAGCCTGGAGAGTCGCTCCGCGATTTTGCCCTGTCCTTACAAGAGACACTGAGAGCTGTAGTCCAAGTGGATCCAAAAGAAGCTGAGGATCAGGACAGGACTCTTAGAGAGCAGTTCATTGCGGGCATAAGTACTGGGCATTTAAAGGGCCAGCTACGGATGTTGTCAGCTCAATACCCCCACTGTACATTTTTGGATTTTAAGGAATTGGCCATCAGTATACTAGGCCAGAACCCTGCTCCAGGGCCAGCAGCCTTCCCTGAACCTCAGGCTTGTCAGCCAAAGACTGTTAATGTGGGGCCTGCAGGAGTCAGTCAGGCCACCCAGGCTCCAGTCACAGATGTAGTGGCAGCACTAATGGAGCAAGTGAACCATCTTACGCTAAGCTTAGAGAAGGTGTGTAAGAAAATAGAGGAGTGGGAGAGACCATTGTTACTGGAAGATGAAGGCCCTTTTCCTCCAAGGCTCCCACCTGCCTATAGGGATGTCTATCCAAAAGAACCTGATGGGCGACTGAGTTACCGGCCCAGAAGTAGAAAGCAGCCTGTCTGCCACTATTGTAAGAAATATGGACATACTGAATCAATGTGCTGGCAGTTACAACGGGCAACCCCTGAGGCAGAGGACCGCCCCTCGGGAGGTAGAACAGTAGGTCCAAAGGATCCAAGCTGGATGCCTAAATATGTATGATCCCATCCAAAAATTAAAATATGTATCAACGGGATACCCTTTGAAGCCCTGCTGGATACTGGGTCACAGGTCACCACCATTCAACGACCTGCCTTTGACAAGTTCTGGGATCCAAGTCTCCTCACCCAGCCACCAGAGTCCTGGCAAGATATCATTGCCAGCAACGGTAAGCCAGTGAAAGTCCATGGGTATTGGGAACCTACCCTTCAGGTGGGAGAAGCCACCTTACCACAGCAAGGCGTGATTGTGGTGCAAGCAGGAGATAAAGGAGGACACCCTGTGATCCTAGGGACTAATGTTCTTAAAATTGTTACTCCGAAGTGCTTGACGCATTGAATCAAACTATATCTTCAGCTTCGCCTGCTTCCAGAAGAGTTATTCAAAAGACTATCAGCGTGCTGTGTGCTCAACAAAGGTTCGCCTACAAGAAAGGGGAAATTTGTACTGTCCGGATCCGGGATAAGACGGCCGGTAATTCTGCCTCCAAATTCCCAGATCATCCTGTGGTGCCGTGCTGTGTTAGGGATCCAGGGCCAGGACTATCAGGCCTTAGTGGAACCTATTCCCATTGAAAATCATCCCTTCATACGGACAGCCAAGAGCCTGGTGACCGTGTCTCAAGGTAAAGTGCCTGTCCGTTTAATTAACTTTGGTGATCATCCCGTGACTCTCCTTAAACACTGCCCCGTTGCTCAGCTTTTTCAGGTGTCTTTCCAGGATGTGATCCGTCTGCCTGCCACGGAGGCGTTCCAGACCACACAGAGCAGCAGCCTCCCTACGACATCCTGGTGGGAAGAACTACATGTGGGGAACGAATCCACCCCAAAAGAGCAAATAGAGGGAGTCCTGAAGCTGGTGAAGGAGCACCACCAGGCCTTCAGCAAACACTCCACGGACTACGGAGAGGTCAGTGTAATCAAACACACCATACCCACTGGCTCTCATCCTCCTATTAAGAAGAGATACAGACCCATACCACCTACTACCTATCAGTCTGTGAAAGAGATGATACAAGAGATGAAAGACTCTAATATAATCCGGGACAGTCATGGTCCCTGGGCTGCGCCCCTAGTTCTTGTCCGAAAAAAAGATGGCAGCATCAGCCTATTTCTCTACCCAGAAGATCGAGAAAAGACTGCTTTCACTACACCTATGGGCCTGTTTGAATTCAATTATATGCCGTTTGGACTGTGTAACGCTCCAGGAACGTTCCAGAGGCTGATGGAACGTTGTTTAGGCCATTGGAATTTTGAGACTGTTCTATTATACCTGGATGACGTTATTATATACTCCAAGACGTATGAGGACCACCTAGAACACCTGGGTGAGGTGTTCCAAGTTCTTACTAAATATGGCCTCAAAATCAAGCCATCCAAGTGCCACCTGCTGAAACCAGCGGTCAAATACCTCGGGCACGTTGTCAGTGCCGAAGGAGTACAGCCTGATCCTGATAAACTTGCTGCTGTCCGCAACTGGCCTACTCCTCCGACCGTGAAAGAGGTGAGAAGCTTTCTCAGTTTTGCAGGGTATTACAGGCGTTTCATCCCGCATTTCGCACAAATTGCGGATCCCATCCAGGAACTCCTGAGGGGGCATCCAAAGAAGAGCCCAAAAACTCCTATTCCTGTTGAATGGAACGAAGAACGGGAAATTGCCTTTCAACTCCTAAAGAAGAAGTTGACTGAACCCCCTGTTCTGGGTTACCCAGATTATCAGAAGCCATTCCACCTCTACACCGATGCCAGTAAAAGAGGCCTGGGGGCCGTGTTGGCTCAAGTGCAAGATAACAAAGAAAGGGTAATTGCCTACACCAGCAGATCCCTGAAGGGAGCTGAAAAGAACGACCAGAACTACAGTTCTTTCAAGCTGGAGTTTCTTGCCTTAGTGTGGGCTGTGACCGAAAAGTTCAAAGACTATCTCGCTGCCACACCATTTGTTGCCTTCACGGACAATAATCCCCTGGCGCATCTGAATACAGCCAAATTAGGGGCACTGGAGCAAAGATGGGCCTCCTGCCTTGCCAACTATGACTTTACTGTGAAATACCGGGCAGGCCGCTCCAACGATAAAGCTGATGCTCTGTCCCGGCTTCCCACTACAGAGGCCCCAGATGAACCAAAAGATGCCTGGGAAGAAGTGGAAATGCCAGCGTTCTACAATAAATTTGCCCAGCAGGATAATATCCGTACTGAGGATCTCCCTGCTGTTGATCCTCCCTCATCAGATGGTCCTGAGTC
The DNA here is from genome assembly GCF_905171765.1 of Bufo bufo. NCBI lineage: Eukaryota > Metazoa > Chordata > Amphibia > Anura > Bufonidae > Bufo > Bufo bufo. The sequence goes on along the minus strand of NC_053393.1, from coordinate 447,956,210 downwards.
CAGAGGCGATCAAGAAAGGTGGATTAAGCTCCAGTCCGAAAGTAGAGTCCTCTGTGAACTGCTCGACTTCCTTACCAGTGGAAAAATCCCTAAGAGAATCCGCAGGAAGAGTGCAGACCCAGAACTAGCGAGACTGTGGAGACATCGCCACCAACTATTCCTTCAAAGAGGCTTGTTGCTCAGAAGGAGCCTGGATCCAGTGTCCTGTGATAGAGTGTACCAAATTCTCCTACCACGTCGGGATGCCAGCCTGGTGCTGGATATGTATCACAACCAGTCTGGACACTTCGGTGTGCAGAAGACTGAGGCTACCATTCGCAGAAGATTCTATTGGATTGGGATGAGAGAAGATATCGAGAAATGGTGCCGAGAATGCACTGCCTGTGCTGTGGGGCGAACTGAACGCCATGACCAGAGGGCGCCTCTCCATCCTATCGTAAGTAAAACTCCTTTAGCACTTGTTGCTATTGACCATGTGAAGTTGGAGCCGAGTCGCTCAGGGTATACTTATGCCATGACTATTATTGATCACTTCACCAAGTTTGTCGTAGCAGTGCCTGTGAAAGACCTGACAGCCAAGACTACAGCGGAGGCGTTCTGGAAGCATTTTCTACTGCCCTACGGCTGCCCAGAAAGGATCCTCACCGACCAAGGGTCTGCGTTTGAGTCGCAGCTGTTCCATGAGATGTGCCTGCTGCATAACTGCCAGAAAGTCCGGACCACTGCCTACCATCCGCAAGGTAACGGACTCTGCAGTACCCCCTGAGACGAGTGGTGATTGGCCTACTCTGTTGCCGCAGCTCATGTACACTTACAACAACACCATTCATTGTTCCAACGGTTACACCCCGTTCTATTTGATGTTTGGCCGACAAGGGAGATTGCCTGCGGATCACTCCCTGGGTGTGCAGGTACCGGATGTGATCAACCCACTGCCAAGGACGGATTGGGTAGTGGAACACCAAAGACGTCTCCTCAATGCTAAGGAGATCGTCCAGGAACGCATGGAGAATGTTCGAGAAAAGCAGCAAAAAGACTATGACCAGGCTGCCCATGCGGAACCCCTGGCTCTTGGAGACAAGGTGTGGTTGAAAAACAACCACCGGACCAGCAAGTTGGACAGCAAATGGGAAAGGATTCCCTATATTATTTCTGCCATCCCCAATGCTGAAGCACATATTTATCAAGTCTCCAGAGAAGGAAAAGGTTCCCAAATCGTTCATAGGAACCATCTCAAGCCTTGTATAGAAGGAGAACCAGCGGCAGAGGATATGGAGCCTGAGCCTTCTGAAGCGGAGTTGCCGGCTCCACCTATGGACCCTATGCAGGCTGTGGAGAACTTAATCCATGACAAAGAGCCGCTCCACTGGTTTCTCACACCCTGGTTGAACTTAATGGTTGCGGCTCCCGTTCCTGTTAGCCCTCAGCCTCAGGACACCTTGCCCCAGAGAGCTCCTGAAGTAGTTCCAGAGGCGGTGGGCTCCTCTGACCTTCCCGAGTCCAGGCAGGAAGAACCCCTGCCAGTAAGGAGGTACACACGTTCTACCAGGGGGCACCCACCTGTGAGGTTTGGGGACTACATTATGGGCCCAGGTAGCCCCTCATGGGAAACCCCTGTTTAACCCTTCGCAAGCCTGGGTGCGGACTCATGATCCTTTGAGCCTCCAAGGACTTATGTTTGTTTAAATTATTAAGGACTATCCTGGTATTATTGATACGCTGCACCAGGTCAGCGCCCCTGTTCCCTTACATATCCTGAGAGAAGAGAATGACGCCCCTTTTCACCACTCCTTTCAGTGACACTGTTTGTCAATTTTTATATTGTTACTGTGGTGATTGCTGTATGTGCATGTTCTCATTTGTCTTTCAGGTTGCCGCTTCCAGATGGGCGGACCCTCCATGTTGCGCTGAGGACGGGCAACGTCATAGCGTGGGGGTATGTAGTGTCCCACTAGGTAAAGGTGGGCACTACACAAGGGTTAATGTGTTTATTGCATTTACTGCCATGTGTTGTATTTCCTTGTGTTTTCTGGGTGTCAGGCCTGTCAGGGTGCAGTTTAGCCTCCCAGGCGTTAGAGGGAGCTAGAGAGCCCTAGTTATATATAGGTAGGCCCAGACAGGGGAGAGTTAGTGTATTCCAGGGGACTAGAGGAGTCACTTAGTCAACCTGAAGCTCCTGAGGCTAGGAATAGCTCAGTGGAGATACCCCAGTAGTAGGACAGAACCTCCTGGGAGCAACCTGCAGCATCCCTCACAGTAAGGACAATACAGCAAGTTCAGATAAGTAACCTGATGGGCAGAAGTACCATAAAGTAAAGAGCAAGGGTCAATACTGGAGGAAGGATTTATATACCAAGGATTAAAGCCAGCAATTAGGCATCCGGGCCTTGGGATCCAGCCAGCTAGAATAGCTGAAGGGGATAGAGCAGCATTGCACTGCAAAGCATTAACTGTTTGCCCTCCAAGTATCTTGCATGATTAATACCTGCCATTATTGAAAGAAAACCTGGTTGTGGAGTATTGTTCAAGGGACTGCATCATCATTATAAACTGTAACTGTCTGTACAAAGTTGGACTGTTTTTCCACCAAGTAAAGCAACGTTTAGTTCACCAACTGTGTACTCATTTACTACTCCTACAAATCAGTGTGCCACCGTTACAGGCACTGGCGTCACGAATCTTAAAGGGACCTTACCTAAGGCACTCAAAACACCTACAACATCCAGGGCACCTCACATACCATCAGGCCTGGTCCCTATCTACAGAGTGTGCCCCAGAGGAACTAGTGTCTGCCTCTCCATTCACTGCCGCATGCCTGCCCAGGATCCTCCTCAGAAAAGTGAGTAACCCTCAATTGCCCATACCGTGACCTCACTGTCGCTATACCCTGCAGGTCTGGCGTGCTGCAAAAACAGCAGTAAATCACAGTGGACCATGCCTAAAGTTCCTGCCCCTTGCCTAGTCACCTTGAATCATTTCCTCTATAGTGAGAATGCACCCGACGTAGCTACATGAGTGGAAGGCCAACTTTGGTAAATCAAAATTTGATTTTTGTCTCGTGTATTGGAAAAACTGATCTAATTCCCACAAATTCTGCAGTGGTTTCACTTTGATTATTGCCAGGAATGTTCTGGAGGAACTATAGGTGTGAACGCAAATATCCGCAATATCTGTCCCAGGACTTTACCCAGACTTTTTCACGTTACTGCCCTAGTAGAAACTCTGGGTAATGTCCGAGTCAGCTCATGTGTGGACACAGTAATAAAGAATTCCCACAAGCCATTATTTTTATTTGTGGTTATAGTGGAACACAGAACAGAAGAAACAAAGAAACGTTTGGTGGTGAGCAGCAGGAACGTTAAATTACTGAATAATCAGGCAGTGACCTGAGCCAGGTTTAAATCACCTGGTGGGAAGATGTCACTGCACGAAGGAGAAGCAATCAAAAAAGTTTGAGGAGGGGAGCAAGACAGAATACTGAGAAAAGACAGCATGGTGCACTATTTTGTCTTGTAAAATGACAGATATTACAGACTCTGATGGACCCCATTATTGTCAGCAGGGTCCGTTGGACACCTTTGGTGCTTGTAATGTGACAGATCTCTCTTTGGCTTGCAATCAATTTTCTCGGATAGGACGGTAGCCTAGAATGCTCAATTTAGATGTGCAGTACCCCAGAGCAGGGGGTATCTGCAAATGGTTTGCTATGTACTGTTCTCCTATGTTTTGTCATGTTTTGGTATTATACACAGTCCCTGTATAGCCTTGTATGGATGCAGGGCCGATCCTAGGGTCACAGGCGCCTGGGTGCAGAAATATTTCTGGCGCCCCCACATGGGCGTGGTTATCTTACTAACTCCTCCCCTTTACAATGTTTCTATGGCAACAACTTCAGCCCCACGAATCGGCGGCTCGGCTGCTCGGCTTAAAAAAAAAAAAAAGTAAAAAAAAAAAAAGTCCCGGCGGCTCGCTCGGCCAGGGCCGGACTGGGGATAAAAACCAGCCCTGGAAAAAGTTGCACACCAGCCCCACAGCATTGCGTCATTATTTACTTGTTTATAATAGGAGAAAGCATTCATTTTAAAACACGTGTGTAAACACGAATATGAACTTTGCCCCACGATAGCTCTTTTGTAGAACCCCCATAAAAACTTACAGTTACTTGACTTGGCCCTTGGGGATCTCGGACGCCACTTCAACACTTTGGCCGGGGGCTCGGCGGAGCTGATGTTGTGCTTTAACCTAATGAGAAAGATTTCATAATAAGGATTTGGAGAAAGGGCAGAGGGATAGCAGAGCAGGGAGAGGCTGGTGCTGCTACTAGGGGGTCATACCATGGGGGAGTAATAAAGCCCACCATAATGCCCCCCCAGTAGTAATAATTCTCCTTATAATATGCAAAACATTTGTAATGCCCCCAGTTGAGCTAATGTTCCCATAATGTGCCAATATAAAATACCCCTTCTCAGTGCCCCCGTAGATAACCCCCATAGTGCCCCCCCCTTCCCCATAGTACCCACCATAATGTGTCCCAGTATAAAATGCCCCTATACAGAGCCCCCATATAAAATATCTTCTTTTTTAGCCTCAGTAGATGCCCCTATAGTGCCCCCCAATAATCTGCAGTAAGATGTGCCCCCATAGATGCCCCCAATCATGTGCCAGTAATAAGAGCCCCCCCACCATCATGTGCCAGTAGCCAGAGCCCCCCCATATCATGTCAGTAGCCAGAGCCCCCCCCCATATCATGTGTCAGTAGCCAGAGCCCCCCATATCATGTGCCAGTAGCCAGAGTGCCCCCAATCATGTGCCAGAAATAAGAGCCCCCCCACCATCATGTGCCAGTAGCCAGAGCCCCCCATATCATATGCCAGTAGCCAGAGCCCCCCCATATCATGTGCCAGTAGCCCCCCTTATGTGCCAGTAGCCCCCCTATGTGCCAGTAGCCCTCCTTATCATGTGCCAGTAGCCCCCCTTATCATGTGCCAGTAGCCCCCTTATCATGTGCCAGTAGCCCCCCTTATCATGTGCCAGTAGCCCCCCATATCATGTGCCAGTAGCCAGAGCCCCCCCCCATATCATGTGCCAGTAGCCAGAGCCCCCCCCCCCACCATCATGTGCCAGTAGCCAGAGCCCCCCCATATCATGTGTCAGTAGCCAGAGCCCCCCCATATCATGTGTCAGTAGCCAGAGCCCCCCATATCATGTGCCAGTAGCCAGAGTGCCCCCAATCATGTGCCAGAAATAAGAGCCCCCCCACCATCATGTGCCAGTAGCCAGAGCCCCCCCATATCATGTGCCAGTAGCCAGAGCCCCCCATATCATGTGCCAGTAGCCCCCCTTATGTGCCAGTAGCCCCCCTATGTGCCAGTAGCCCCCCTTATCATGTGCCAGTAGACCCCCTTATCATGTGCCAGTAGCCCCCTTATCATGTGCCAGTAGCCCCCCATATCATGTGCCGGTAGCCAGAGCCCCCCCCCCCTTATCATGTGCCAGTAGCCAGAGCCCCCCCCCCCCATATCATGTGCCAGTAGCCAGATCCCCCCCATTATCATGTGCCAGTAGCCAGAGTGCCCCCATATCATGTGCCAGTAGCCAGAGTGCCCCCATATCATGTGCCAGTAGCCCCCATATCATGTGCCAGTAGCCCCCCTTATCATGTGCCAGCCCAGTAGTCCCCCCTTATCATGTGCCAGCCCAGTAGTCCCCCCTTATCATGTGCCAGCCCAGTAGTCCCCCCTTATCATGTGCCAGCCCATTAGCCCCCCTTATCATGTGCCAGCCCAGCCCAGTAGTCCCCCCTTATGTGCCAGCCCAGTAGCCCCCCTTATGTGCCAGCCCAGTAGCCCCCCTTATCATGTGCCAGCCCAGTATTGTACCTATATAAAAAAATAAAAAAAAATAATACACTTATACTTACCTCCAGCAATGCGATGCGATGCAGGCCACCTCTTCCGTCTGTGTCCCTCGCTATACGGCTCAGGCGACGCGATGACGTCATCGCGCCATCACCGGCCTCTGATAGGCTGCCAGCACTAAGCCGGCAGCCTATCAGAGGAACAGGAGGGGACACACCTCTCCCTCCTCTGCCGCAGCACAGACAGGCATCTGTATTGCCGTCCTGAGGACGGCAATACAGATGACTATGGAGATGAGCGCTTCCGCAATGGAGGCGCTCATCTCCTGCTCTGCCCTGCCGCCGGCCGCGGCCGCCCCCACTTGTCACCAGGGCCGCAGCGCTGGGGTGCGGGGCACCCACTGCACCCCGTGTAGGATCGGCCCTGTATGGATGGCACAGCCATGGTTTACATTCCTGGCCTTTACAGGAAGTTGGGTGAGGATCCAGGATCTGCCCACATCTCAGTCAGTTCTAGGAAGCATCTGATGAAAGAAGGAAGCTGTTGCTTCATGCTCTCTCCCTTGGGCCTCCAGTTTCAGAGACTAACAGATCTCTGTGTGAATTACTGCAAGATCAACATAAAGAGAGTAGAACTTGGAATATGCATGGCCACTCATGGTAGTCAGCAAGGAAACCTGCTACTAAAGCCATTCACATTTTGATGCTGTGAGGGACATTGTTAAGACACCCTTCACACCAGACATGTCCTGGCCAGACGTGCCTTCAAAATCCTGTATCCCACAAATCCTGTATCCTGTATCCTGTATCCCATTACTCATTATTGCAGGAGTACTATTGCCCGCCATAGATTCTACTGAGAAAGACTTTAGCAAGATAATGTGGAAAGATGACCATAACTCCCATTCTTGCCTAAATCCATACATTGCTATCTGGGAGAGAATTGCACTGTGTAAAGTTGGAACCGTGTCTGCTATAATTGGATGTACTACAATTGCTATTTTGCACTACAGTAAAGAGAAACGCTTATTCTTATACCACTGGCCTGGTTTTCTGACACCAGTGACATACACTGGCCATTGCACTATACACATCCTGCCTTGCACCCATCCAAACACCTAACATCAAGGGTAACCCAGCTACCATGGTGCAGGAGCCCCATAATCAGGGTGTGTCCCCCTTTCACTGCATGGCCCCACGGTGTGAGGAGAGCCACCAAGATTGACTCTGACAGCCTGTGCCACTACTACTCTCATTCTCTGTTCTGGCTCCTCATGGGCTTGCTGCAGATGTGAAAAATCTAAATAGAGTGCAAAGGATTAAAAAAAATTAGGTGGGACAAACCCTCTATAAATTAGTAACATAGTTTATAATAGTTTATAAGGCTGAAAAAAGACATCTGTCCATCCAGTTCAGCCTGTTATCCTGCAAGTTGATCCTGAGAAAGGCAAAAAAAAACTGTGAGGTAGAAGCCAATTTTCCTCACTTTAGGGGAAAAAAATCCTTCCCGACTCCAATCAGGCAATCAGAATAACTCCCTGGAGCAACAGCCCCTCTGTAGTAGCTCTAGCCTGTAATATTATTACAGTCCAGAAATACATCCAGGCCCCTCTTCAACTCTTTTAGTGAATTCACCATCACCACCTCCTCAGGCAGAGAGTTCCATAGTCTCACTACTCTTACCGTAAATAATCCTCTTCTATGTTTGCATACAAACCTTCTTTCCTCCAGACGCAGAGGATGTCCCCTCGTCACAGTCACAGTACTAGGGATAAATAGATGATGGGAGAGATCTCTGTACTGACCCCTGATATATTTATACATATTTATTAGATCTCCCCATGTTTATCCTAATGATCTAAATGTTATAATATGACTAGGGTTGACCGAACCCGAACTGTAAAGTTTGGGTTCGTACCGAACTTTAGGATTTTTGGACCCCGAACCCGAACATTTCAGTAAAAGCTTGGGTTCGGTGTTCGGCGCTTTCTTGGCGCTTTTTGAAAAGGCTGCAGAGCAGCCAATCAACAAGCGGTTAACTGTCTGACCTTGGAAGCCATCAGAGCCATGCCTACTAATGGCATGGTTGTGATTGGCCAGTGTAGCATGTGACCCAGCCTCTATATAAGCTGGAGTCACGTAGCGCTGCACGTCACTCTGCTGTGCTTAGTGTAGGGAGAGGATGCTGCTGGTGATTTCAGGGAGAGAATAGGACTGAATCTTTGCTCAAAATCTGAATCTCAGCGATCTACATACATTGTGTTTTATGGTTGAAGGGCACAATTTTTTTATCCTGCCCTGACTGAGCCAAGTGACCGAAAAAAAATAACTTTAATAAGTCAGTTAGGTGGGCGGCCGCGGCGGCCATTTTATGCAAACTCAGTGCACTAGCACTGCATCTGAGTTTTTGGGACATTTAAAATCCCAATTTTTTGGGCAATTTACAACATCTGGTGCATTTGCAGGCTTAGTCAGTGTGCAATTGAAGCTAGAAATACAGCCATCATTTTCTTGATTTTTTTAAAATTTCAGATTCCACTATTTTTCAGGCCTTGCAGCATCTTAACATTTGACATTCCAGGGTTATATACTGCTGCCATATTCAGTTATTAAACAAACACCCGTTTGGGCAAAAAAAGGTTATTTGGCAGCCATTGCTGCATATGTCATTGTGAGATACACCCTTTATACATTTGGGTTATATTCAGATATTTTAAATACCGCCATTTGGTGCACAAATCTTTAATTCAGGCCTACTGTGGGTCAAACTGTGTGAGATACACTGTGTATATACAGGGCTTATATTCTTCTATTAATAAAACACCCTTTTTGGGGCAAAATACACAATATTTCAGGCCTTGCAGCATCTTGACATTTGACATTCCAGGGTTATATACTGCTGCCATATTCAGTTATTAAACAAACACCCGTTTGGGCAAAAAAAGGTTATTTGGTAGCCTTTGCTGCATATGTCATTGTGAGATACACCCTTTATACATTTGGGTTATATTCAGATATTTGAAATACCGCCATTTGGTGCACAAATATTTAATTCAGGCCTACTGTGGGTCAGGTCGTGTGAGATACACCCTGTATATACAGGGGTTTGATTCATGTATTAGAAATACAGCAATTTTGGGCAAACAAATCTTTAATGGAGGCCTAGTCTGGTTCAGGCCGTGTGAGATACACCCTTTACATACAGGGGTTTGATTCAGGTATTTGAAATACTTCCATTTAGTGCACAAATCTTTAATTCAGGCCTACTGTGGGACAGGTCGTGTGAGATACACCCTTTACATACAGAGGTTTGATTAATGTATTAGAAATACAGCCATTTTGGGC